>NW_025767591.1:0-202780 GCF_003918875.1 Haliotis rubra
GACAGGCAGAGACACAGACAGACACACACACAGACAGGCAGAGGGGGATACACACACACATACACAGGCAGAGGGAGGCACACACAGACAGACACACACACATACAGACAGACTCCGACCTACTTTCACAATGTTCGCCAAAACCCACGGTGTCATTACATATATAACAGACAGAACACTTGTATGTCAGCCGGAAAGTATGTCAAGGAGTGGTTTCTCCATCATTAATACTCGCATATTTCACCAACCTAAATCAAAGTTTTGTTCGGGCTCTCAACCACGATATGCCATAAACACTTGAGAAAAATTATTAGCAAGCAACATAAAAATACTCATTACTGAAAGGACATCGGTGTTAACCTTCCTTCTCCCCCTCTCCTCCGATCACTTCTGTATTGCCACACAAGAAAATAAGTTTGTGCTATAATCTCGGTAAACTTTGGGACTGCAAAATTACATGTAAGAAAACACTTACATATGCTTCTAAGACCTGATTGGACATTGTCCCAAGAGGTTGCAGCTACGCTAATAACAGCCAAATCTGAACCTAAGCTGGAAATGGCCACTCCTCCGAGGAGGAGATGTCAGTGTTGTCGATATCTCCTGACAGTCCATGTGGAGCTAGAGGTCACGTGGTAGAACTGTTCCACTCTGGACAGGGTGGAGGTGTAAAGGTGGTCCATGTTCTGGTTGGACATCGGATATTATCCTCCCTCATGTAAGAGCCTCGATCTCTGATTGGTCCACGTGACCTTGGAACAAATTAATACTATGTATGCCTGGGGCATCGGCTGCAGCAGCACCCAAACGGGGGTATAAATCTTTGCGAGGGAGAATACTCTGCCTGCAAGTAAATGTACAGGGACTGTGGTTAATCATCACAAATCCATTTTTAAAACAAGTAGATTTATTGAAGTCTTTAAATACCTGGGCAAAGTATGTGAGTACAGGATTAAAGAATGTCACTGTTCTCCATCTGATCCTGAAGTGTCGCTATACACCTAGTTCTACGTCTGTGTCACTGTCTGAGTCCAAATCCACAAATCACTGGGTTAACACACCCCTTTGCAAACCATGCATTTTATACTCCCGCCTGAAAAGAATGCGTCCACGGCAGTCAATGAACCGCGTGAACCAGTTGTTCGATCGACTATCTAGTTGGTGCCATGTTATAGTCCGTCAACTGAACTTTTGGCACCTCTGTTTTTCTACAATTTACCTTTTAACCAAAATGCCTTCTTGAAATGTTTTTGTGCATACGCTCTTTATATCTTATGACTTATCTATATTTAAATTTCATAAGTTTATGCTTCAATTATTAAAGCTTCATCTTAAGTAGCCATCACATAAAAATATGAAAAATAGAAGTAGTTATACAGGGGAGTAAATTATATGATGGAACAGCCAACAACATGGTGTGAGCACACGTGCATCTCGTTTACATTGTTACGCCTGCAAGCAAATCTAAAGGGACTGTATAATCAACACAAATCCATTTTAAAACAAGTAGATTTATTGAAGTCTTTAAATACCTGGGGTAAAGTATGTGAGTACATGATTAAAGAATGTCACTGTTCTCCATCTGATCCTATGAAGTGTCGTATTACACCTATAGTTCTACGTCTGTGCCACTGTCTGAGTTCAAATCCACAATCACTGGGTTAACACACCCTTTGCAAACCATCCTTTTGTCCAGTACTGCTGTTCAATATCTAGCACATGCTGTGCACAACGGTTCCCACAACTCTGGCGTAACGTCTCGGATTTCTTCATGAACGATGTTCTTCACATCTCTTAATTTGAAGGAACGTTTTCTGTTGGCCACGTTGTTTTTTTATATGTCCCTACACAAGTTCAATAGTATTTTGATCGCAGTGGTAAGGCGGCAAACCGAATGACCTCGATGTCCATGAAGCTTCAGCAAGTTGTCAATTTGATACACTGGCGGTGGTTTCCTGGCAAGGGTGATTTTATACAGCATTACCTTTGTTGCATTTGGGGATATTCAATGCCAAGTCTGGTCCAACTATTGCACCATATCCACCTTCCTTGATGCAGAGGTTGTTCGGTTCTCTGCAGCTATGGTAAGGAGCATTATCCCCGACTACGACAGATTTAGCGGGTAGTGTTGGGATAAGTTGCTCTGTCACATACACCAGTAAACACAGCTGAGTTCATTTCCGAGTGGTAGCCGCATTCATCCGTGGACTTGGAACGAAAA
Organism: Haliotis rubra; assembly: GCF_003918875.1. NCBI lineage: Eukaryota > Metazoa > Mollusca > Gastropoda > Lepetellida > Haliotidae > Haliotis > Haliotis rubra. The sequence continues at coordinate 2,222 of NW_025767591.1, forward strand.
ACAAGGTCACAACCAGGGAATAAACCCAAATGAGAGCCTGCGTGAACAACGATAAGTCTCGCCTTTTCCCGGTAATGGAATCCTTCCCTGCTGTTGATCGCTTCCCTGATGTTGCCACTGATAAGAGTGCTGCTATTATTTGCATTCACCCATGTCTCATCTAGCCACGCGATCTCTCTCGTCCCCTCTTGTCTCTTGTCGCGCATTCTTCTCAGATAATGGGCCCTCATACAAGTGATATCTGCCTTTCACATAGAGTCAGTTTCTGGTTGCTCAATCTATTGTATCTATATCCAAATCTGAGCAACAGCCTGCATATGGTATATACTTTGATATTAACTGATGTCATGGTCTTCTTTCAATATGTTCTTCAATTTACTTGACGACATGGACCTTATCGGATCGATAACCGACGGATGAGGTCCCTCACAACCATCTCTATCGAATTAATCAAGCTTTCTTTTCTTTGCATGTTTTGAGACAGCCCCCGAGTTAACCGCCATGTCATCATCAAGCTCTGAAATAGTACCATGGGGAGATAACCTTTGCAAAAGTTCTTTTGGCAGATCTTGGTGGCATAATTGTTCTTTGGTAAAAACAAGCAATTGAGATAAGAGGGTTTTACAATTTGCCTCGCGCTTCTGAAAAAGTTGTGAACTCTTTTGATGATTTTGCAGGGCATCTTTGGAAGAACATCGTTTTCACAACTACTCTTCAACCTGTGTGCTGACGATCTTTGATATCAATTAAGCTTGCTAATGTAAATACCCGTGGCATGTAAGACATTTCACGCTAATACACATTTTACAATGTTGTTGGCTTTTTCCATCACGTGCGTTATAGTAAAGTATATGATTGAATTTCAGTTCGTTGTAATGTTGTATTTACATAATGAGAGATTTGAACATTCGGTAAGATAAATTCGTTGCAGCATCGTGATTGGTGCTATATGGGGTCTTATGCTTCCTTCGTTCGGTTTTATCGAACTCGCCTCGGAATCGATGGATAAAACCAAGCACGGGTCACATAAACGCCCGTATACTCCTCATGACAACACTACAACTTGTATTACCAGGCGTACAAACAGAACTTGTCCATTGGAGTGGTCAACTTTTATCTGCGACAGGCACTTCAGAGGATGCGACTTCACTGACGGTGACGTTTGTACTGAAACATGACCTTTGTGTCGAAGACAGTACATGGAGTACAATAACAAGATATCAGTTATGATACTTTGAATATCATATATTATTGAAGTTATCTTCTATTACATCTTGATAACTTCAAAACATCGTTGTTGTCTTTCAATATAACAGCGATATCTTTCAAACAATTGAAAACAGTCAAATGTGAAAACGGCCTGTCATATCTACGATTAATTCTTCATTGAGTAAATCCAACGTACATACAAGTAGAAACGTCTTGGTGATGTGCTCATTAATGCATTTTGATATTTGGATATCGAGGAGCATTGTAACGAAGTTGTTCATCCATTCCAGACTCACTACAACTGCCGAGGAGCAGACATGAGATGAGTTCACACCGCCCCTACAATGAAGATTACGTGTGGCCTAATCCTGGTCCTAACTGTGGCCACTTCCTGTCAGCAGTCGTGTCAGATCTGGCCAGCCCCTCAGCTGGGTGGAGTCCGCGCTGACTGTCAGAACCTCAACCTCACGTCTGTACCAGATAATCTCCCGCCAAACACGGTCAGCCTGGATCTCAGCAGGAACAACATAACGGTTCTCATTGACAACGCGTTTGTGCGTCTTCCCCGACTACTGTCTTTAACCATTGCATACAGCCAAGTATCACGACTGGAAACGAACGCGTTTAAAGGGTTAACCCGCCTTCTCAGTTTACACCTTGATCACAATAATCTCCAGCTTGATAATGACACATATCCTGAACACGTCTTCAGTCCTCTGCAAAGTCTCACAGAGTTGAACATTGGTTACAACGACTGCCGCATCAGCGGATCAGCACCGGATTGGGTCTTCAAATGGTTAATGAATCTGGAAACACTGACAATCGACACATTCCAGTATGACGTATTTGGAAGTGGATTCGGATATTTACAGAAACTAGTAACATTGAACATTGCAACTGGAGTGGATGATAACTGTATTTATTGTGCTATTACCGTCATACAAAACCATACATTTTCCGTTTTCGAGAATACATCTGTCCAAGTACTGGATGTACACGATTGCAAACTTATGACAGTTGATGTTGAAGCATATCTACCCTTCAAACATATTTCAAAAATAGTCCTGGAAAATGTAATGACCCTACCAACAGGTCTTGCTGTACGCGCATTCTTTGGTCTCAATGGCAAAACGTATCTCAAGTTCTCTTGAAAAATCCAACAAGTATGTAAGTCTGAATCGAAACCTTCAAAACCAGCTGTTAAACAAGGAAACGTTGACTCATCTGTCAGATATATGTATCGAACATCTAGATCTCCGCTATAACCACATCCTCTACATTGACAGGTCCCTTCTGCCAGTGATGTCACGTTGTATAAAATATATAGATTTGTCAAAACAACATTCTGGGGACGCATTCGCGTATTTCGAAATTCATGTATGTAAACAATTGTTGTATTTGGATGTTTCTGATCAAAGTGTAATTAACCATCACATTAAACCCCCTGGAGCAGACAGTGTAACAAAGACTGACAACAGTCCTTTTACTACCAGGAGGTCCACAACTAGGTCAGTATCAAACTTGGAAGTGAGTATGCCCTTCCCCAAATCTTCGTATCTGTTTATTAAGGGCAAACAGTGGTCATTTTGGGAAGTTTTTATAACCAGTATTACAGGGCTTCCCATTTAGAAAAACTAGATCTATCCTACAATGGAGCTTGGGGTTTTGTAAGCCCAATTCAGGGGCTAAATTTTGTAAATGAACTCGATATTTCAGCCAATGAGGGATTGGGGATGACAGAGGACTTTTTGAAGTCTTTTCCAAATCTGACGCATCTCGCTTTGAACAATATGCGCTTGGACGATGACACCCTCATAGAAGGAGGACCTGTGCTTGAGGGACTAAAGACAATGCACGCATTGCGTTACTTAGAGATTGCGGGGAATGACCTGCGGTATATGGACCTAGGGTCTCTCAGAACACTGAGAAGTCTGAACGTGTCGAGAAATAACCTAGTGTCTGTCCCTTTCAAGACAATGACCTGCCTGACCTGCTCATTCTTGACATGTCGGTCAATTCCATCACCTTCTTTGACGATGACACAATCGAGATGCTGGAAAATCTCGGGAAGAAGAACAAGCTCGTTCTGAAGCTGACGGGAAATCCTTTCTCCTGTTCTTGCAAGTCTCTCGCGTTTGTGCAGTGGATATTTTCATCGTCGGTTACCTTTGACAGCAATGGGAATTATTCATGTGTTACTGAATTCGGTGTCCTTACAACAACCAATACAATGTACAAAGAGTTCAGTTACCACTGGACATCATGTCAAGGTCGCTTTTGGCTTCCTGTGGCCATTTCGCTGATCTGTGTCACAACTCTTCTGATTGTGTGTGCCCTGTTGGTGTCACGGAACTGGACGAGAATTGCTCATCATATTTTGGTCTTCATGGGTCGAGGAATCCAGCGAGTCAACAGACAAGACTTCAACAAAGATGCATACATTGCCCACTCGGATCAAGAGCTTCAGTTTGTGATGCAAGATCTACGCATAGGCCTGGAGGAAATACTCGGATTGAAACTTATTCTACCCGACAGAGATTTCCTGCCTGGTCCGTTCGTAGCTGACCATGTTGTAGAAAGCATTAACAGGAGCTGGAAGACGGTGCTGGTTGTATCCGACGATTTCTTAGATGACCCCTGGTCCTACTTCATCATTAAGTCCACAACCTACTACATATCCAACCTGAACCCCAACAGGGTGATCCTGCTGCTGGTAGGGGACGTAAACCATGGTCGGCTACCGGAACTGCTCCTGAATGTAACAGATGAAGAGGATATCATCCAACTAGACGATTTCCCCGATCCCCACAGTGATGTATGGGTTCGTGTTAGGGACAGAATTCTCACTCCAGCAGCTTAGCGTGCATATAACACATGTCATTGACTGAACCCTTGTATATGTAGTGTAACACATCTGATTCTATATCAGTTAACTGTGCATGTAAACATTGTCATTGACTGAACCCTTGTATATATAGTGAACGCCACTGCTTCTATGATATCATTTAAGCGTGCATATAAAACATGTCATTGACTGAACCCTTGTATATATAGTGAACGCCACTGCTTCTATGATATCATTTAAGCGTGCATATAAAACATGTCATTGACTGAACCCTTGTATATATAGTGAACGCCACTGCTTCTATGATATCAGTTAAGTGTGCATACAAAACATTGTCCCCTTGTATATATAGTGTAACACCTCTGCTTCTATGATATCAGTTAAGTGTGCATACAAAACATTGTCCCCTTGTATATATAGTGTAACACCTCTGCTGCTTATATAATATCAGTAAACCTCTGCTTCTATAATATCAGTTGTGCATAAAACACATGTCCCCTCTTGTATATATAGTGTAACACCTCTGCTTCTATAATATCAGTTAAGTGTGCATACAAAACATTGTCCCCTTGTATATATAGTGTAACACCTCTGCTTCTATGATATCAGTTAAGTGTGCATACAAAACATTGTCCCCTTGTATATATAGTGTAACACCTCTGCTTCTATAATATCAGTTAAGTGTGCATACAAAACATTGTCCCCTTGTATATATAGTGTAACACCTCTGCTTCTATGATATCAGTTAAGTGTGCATACAAAACATTGTCCCCTTGTATATATAGTGTAACACCTCTGCTTCTATAATATCAGTTAAGTGTGCATACAAAACATTGTAACCCCTTGCTTCTATATATATAGTGTAACACCTCTGCTTCTATAATATCAGTTAAGTGTGCATACAAAACATTGTCCCCTTGTATATATAGTGTAACACCTCTGCTTCTATAATATCAGTTAAGTGTGCATACAAAACATTGTCCCCTTGTATATATAGTGTAACACCTCTGCTTCTATAATATCAGTTAAGTGTGCATACAAAACATTGTCCCCTTGTATATATAGTGTAACACCTCTGCTTCTATAATATCAGTTAAGTGTGCATACAAAACATTGTCCCCTTTGTATATATAGTGTAACACCTCTGCTTCTATAATATCAGTTAAGTGTGCATACAAAACATTGTCCCCTTGTATATATAGTGTAACACCTCTTCTATGATTCTATAACATTGTCTTGTATATATAGTGTAACACCTCTGCTTCTATAATATCAGTTAAGTGTGCATACAAAACATTGTCCCCTTGTATATATAGTGTAACACCTCTGCTTCTATAATATCAGTTAAGTGTGCATACAAAACATTGTCCCCTTGTATATATAGTGTAACACCTCTGCTTCTATAATATCAGTTAAGTGTGCATACAAAACATTGTCCCCTTGTATATATAGTGTAACACCTCTGCTTCTATAATATCAGTTAAGTGTGCATACAAAACATTGTCCCCTTTATATATAGTATAGTGTAACACCTCTGCTTCTATGATATCAGTTAAGTGTGCATACAAAACATTGTCCCCTTGTATATATAGTGTAACACCTCTGCTTCTATAATATCAGTTAAGTGTGCATACAAAACATTGTCCCCTTGTATATATAGTGTAACACCTCTGCTTCTATAATATCAGTTAAGTGTGCATATATAGAACATGTGAATCTGGTCATGTCATTCTATCGATCTCGTCATGTCATTCAATCGATCTCGTCTTGTCATTCTATCGATCTCGTCATGTCGGTTTTAGTCTAATCATGTATCTCATCACTTGATATGGGCTTAATTGAAAAAAAGCTAATAAAATCAGATTTAGAGTTCAGTCTTAATATTTTGCTTTACCGACATAGTGGACTGTGTAGTCTATTGAGAATGGACATTATTTTCAGTCTTACCACTTGTAGTACAAGAATATGCATACTTCGCTGCGTATAGGTGCCAGGTTGCTGGTGTGGCGTAAGGCAGCAATTACCCAGTCACTGTATATAAGGTATTGCCGATATCGACTCACTCATTATAAACAGAAAGTTCGGGTTAGGATTGATCTTCCGTTACCCATGCTTGTCGTAAAAAGCGACTAACGGAATCGGGTGGTCAGGCTCGCTGACTTGATTGACACATGACATCGGTTCCCAATTGCGTAGATCGGTGTTACAGGCCGCCGCCATATAGCTGGAATATTGCTGAGTGCGGCGTAAAACTAAAATCACTCACTCACTCTATTTAAATTGTAAACACAAAGAAGAGATTTGTCTATCCTTGACAACGCGGGGTGTTACCTTCTGTTTTGTGTACCACTGCCACTATAGCTTCGTTGTTCGTATGACGACCAGCGTTCCCTCGTCACGTCGCAGACCCGGGTTCGATTCCCCACATGCATACAATGTGTGAAGCCCATTTCTGGTGTCCCCCGTTGTGATATTGCTGGAATATTGCTAAACGCGGCGTAAAACTAAACTCACTCACTCACCAATTTAACACGCAGAAACATTTTGTGTTAATACGTGTCTTTTCCCTGACTTGCAACAAGGAAAGGTAATTCTAAATTAGCGTCACTGACTACAGTAGTTGGACCGAGAGAGGCGTCCATAAAATATTGCCACTGAAAGAGACCATTTCTGTGTTATGTGAGAGGGTAACGAGTGTGGTGGTCTAGTCATAGCCCAAATGATGCTACAGTGACACTTTCTTTCATATACTAATATAATTTAAACAACGGATACTCGAGAGTGATACAATTAATATAATCTAAAACATATGATGATCGAGGGTGATATAATTAATATAATCTAAAACAGCTGATAATAGATGGTGACATAATTAATATAATCATAAACAGCTGATACTCGAGAGTGTTAAAATCAATATAATCATAAACAACTGATACTCGAGAGTGTTAAAATCAATATAATCATAAACAACTGATACTCGAGAGTGTTAAAATCAGTATAATCTTAAACAGATCTCTATAGCTTAAATCAGAAGAGCCTTCTCTAGGCGCGAAGCTCAAGATTGTTTATTCGACTGTGAGTGAGTTTATTTTTATACCTATTCCGGTAATCTCCCAATAGTACCAAGGCCGGCTACCAAACCGACGAAAACAATATCTACGGTTTTGATAAAACACGATCGAAAACAACAGACAAACTGTCCTCAAACACTTCCTGATATTTTATTTCTTAAAACTTAAGCGATTAACTATATATGTTTATCGCCAAAGACATTTGAAACAGGCGATGCCATGATTATCGTCATACTTCGCTTTCGGCAAGTTTGGCCTGTTCAAACAGTGTCCTCAACAAACGGCAGGGACTCGGGTCTCTTAGGAAATTTGCTTCAGTTTGGATGATGTCTGAAAACGAAATATAATGCTGTTAAGTTCTTAAGTTGCAAACAATAGAGATAAGAATCGCAAACAACACAGATACTGTCGCAAATAACAGCTCATCGGGAAAATGATATTTGCGTCAGTAAATGTGTATGTCAAACCATATCCGAAGAAGGGTCCGTTAGGGTGGCCTAGTGGTTAAAGCTGACTTAGGTTCGATTCCCCACGTAGGTACACTGGAGCTGAGGCATAATGTCCACTATATCACAGGAAGCATGAAGGTTGTTTTATAGTCAGGTGCTCGTATGAGCTAAGTTGACAGTGAGCCATCGCCAAGCCAGTGATCATAGCAGTGGTTGGTTGGTTGTAGTTTTACGCCGCACTCCGAAATGTTCCAGCTAGATGGCAGTGGTCTGTAAATAATCCAGTCTGGACCAGAAAATCCAGTGATCAACAGCATGAGCATCGACCTACGCAAATGGGATTTTGATGACATGTGCAAGTCAGCGAGTCTGACCACCTGATCCCGTTAGTCGCCTCTTACGACAAGCATAGGTTGCTGAAAATCAATTCTAATTGGGGTACTGTCAGTTGAAATCTAAAATCTAAACAGAAATTACAGGCTGGTTTGTTTAGTCCAGACTCGACTATTTAGCCGGTCGTCATGCAGATGGAAGGTTGCTGTGTGCTGCCTCAAACAACATAGATACGATAATTTCACACTGTATGCAATGTTCACAGATTATGAACGGGAATTCTACTCTCAAGTAGCTTCTCACTGTATACTCGGAGTGCGCCGAGGGCTACAAGCACTGGACTACTGGCCACCTGTCATCCCCGAGGATGTATTACCAGCACAATACGTATGTTCCGATTCATAAACAGTAAATACACTTTACTACAGTGAAAATGTCCTGAACACCCTGAAGACCTCGTTTTGGCTTTAGGAACTGCCCTGTCCATGCATCTTGTGTCGGTGTAGTGACCTTCACTTCCGATGTGTGGACTTTACTTTGGCGGAGACCAATTTTCTTCTTCCACGATGTCATCACCTACATGATTACAAGAGTGAGTGAGTGAGGAGGAGGAGGAGTGAGGAGTGAGAGGAGGAGTGAGGAGTGAGGAGGAGGAGAGGAGGAGTGGAGGAGTGAGGAGGAGGGAGGAGCGGAGAGCGAGCGTGCGTGCGTGCGTGCGTGCGTGCGTGCGTGCGTGAAGCGTGGTGCGTGCGGAGAGGAGCGAGGAGGGGGGAGGGAGGGAGGAGGAGCGAGCGAGTTCCCCACTCAAGAACATGAAAGTGGATCACCTCATCGCCAACTATCCGAACCATGGATGGGTGGGACATTGTATTTGAGACTAAGAACGGACTCTCTCAGAGGGAGAGGATGGGGAGGGGTTTCGCAAACACCCACGCAGAGAGGACACGGAGGACACAAACTCACGTCTTCATTGAGTAAGCAGTGGAAGATGAGAACCAGCATCCCCTGTAACAAACAACGGAAACAGGTCAGGTCACCACGCAAAAGTCAGTGTCCAAGGATAACCAGCAGGATGGTCCGGCTATCAGCTGTTAAGTAGGCAAATAACATTAAAGATAAGATACCTGTAAATATGACACCTTCTCTTTTCTGTTACGATCCAGTGTTTTGGTATGTGGATTTATAGCGAACGTCGAATTAATAGAAGTTATCCAGAAAGTGTATCCTGCTTACTGATCTGGCGTTTAGCGTTGGTCGTTTAGCTTTTATACTTTGACCAGGATAGCCTGCAAGGGCCCATTCCACTAAACGTTCGTAGGAGTACGCCGTTCGTAAGCTTCAGTGATATAGTATAGTGAGGGAGTGAATGAATTTGGTTTTACGCCGCTTTTAGCAATATTCCAGCAATATCACGGCTGGGGACACCAGAAATGGGCTTAACACATTGTACCCATGTGGGGAATCGAACTCCGCGTCTTCGGCGTGACCAGCGAACGCCTTAACCACTAGGCTACCTAACCGCCCCTGATATAGTATAGAGTTACGATAGCTCGTAAAGTTACGACTGCTTTGTGGATCGGGACCCAGGTCCATTAGTCCATTTACACCATCACGGAAAACAAACAAACATAGAAGCAGACAACAGACTAAGGCAGGAAACCTAATTATATCATACCATCAGGGCCGTCATGTCAGCTTGATCAAGACTGTAAGACAACAGCCAGTAGGTATCCAGTCTGGAACCATACAAACCAGTGATTGATATTGTGAGCAAAGTCCTCACAGCCAAGGGACTGATAATATGCAATCCACCAGTTACCAGAGTCGTTACGCGTCGCCCTTTAAGATGGGGTAGTTTGGTTTGGATCATCATGAAGAACCGGGTGAATTGTTGGTCTTAACATGCGCCATGGGTGAGGCGCGTTCACTTGGTTCTATGTACTTTACGTAGATTCATCTTGCTCATGATATCTATCACCTGATAGTGCGGATCGCGTCTCAGTTACACACCGACCGCCGTCAACATAGAGGGAATGTTGTTTAGCGGGGCAGTATATAAATAGTACATTGAAGCTGTTGGGGAAATCCCGGGTACCTGCAGTCCGTTCAGCAGGGAGAAGATGTACTGGAACAGCGACAGGAGCTGTTCACGGCAAACACCCCCACAATCCATGTCGGCCCCAACACTGGAGGATGATCACGCGGCCGGATGTTGCACCTGCAGACAGGTGAGCGATCATTGAGGGACAGGTGAGTATGGCTAATGCCCTGGAAGCCCGCCGTCATTCACGCAGCCTCGCCATCCTCCTTTTGAGCGCCCGTGATGGATGAACCGGCCAGCGCGTTAGCGCCCCTAACGCCAGAGAGGTGTAAGGCTCCGCTGTAGTCATACCCATTCGTCTGTAATCACACTGCCGGAAGCCATACTTAGCAGACCGCCATGCTTATATCATATCTGTTTAGCCAAGATTTTCTTTTTTATTACAGAGATTAGCTACACTCCCCAATATTATCCAGCCTCGGCACGCCTTTCAATATCCATGTAACATTGTCCAACCGGAAAATAACATAAAAAGAATGTCATATATTTAACGTCCAAACGTCAACCGCCTCTATAGGAATAGTGGCAAGATCGCTTATTTACTTATCTTTGATTTGTCTGTCTTCTTTCTGCCGGTCTTGACCTTGTTGGAATCCTAAACATCACGAGCAATAAGCGCTAAGGATGCTGACCCTCGGCGTCAAAACATCACTTGTGACACAACGCTGGTTTCCGAGTGGCAAACGTGGATCAGAATATGGGTCCGCATCAGAAACACATGACAGTAAAACACTTAAAAACTGAAACGGCATTAAAGAAATTAAATAAACAGCATCTGGAGATACCGGTTGAGTGAGATCAAGCTTATATCCATAATATATTTGCATTATATCACGATCTCCTCTCAGGACAACGCAGGACGCCGTCCATCGGCACCATATCACGCCAACCTGAGCCACTGAATCTGATTAGTCGAGATACTGTTTGATACATGAGATATCGATCATTGAACCAATCCATCCCTTTGATATCGGTACAACACTTGTATCGCAATTTTAAGTTTGTTCATCATTGTGACGTCACCAAGCCATGACGTCGCTCCAGGCATTATCATCCTCTGACACAGAATGCAGTTCAGCCTTCAGGAACTGCACCTATTCCATATTCCAGCTGACAAGAGGAACGATGCAACAATCTCGCCTAATGTGAAACAATAATAATCGTTGTCAGAGATGATAGCATACACCCAGTATATCCCGCTGTTCCAAAATATACAGGTTACTTTCTGATATCTCAGATATATACTAAACAGAAAAGAAATGTCACCTTTCAAACAAAATGCAACTTTCTGTATTCTTGCAAGGTGGCGTGTTTTTATACTGTACTCGTCGTGTTAACATGTCAATCTAAATTTCACAGTTATTACTAAATATCAGCTCTGTTTTCTGATGCAAAACATATTCCACCTAACGCAATTCCAAATAGGTAGACGGTAAAAGCTCCGCATGATATTCGCGAAAAATGAAATGCATGCACATTGTGACAACCCATAATGAACGCGAGTCCCAAAACCTGCCTGCAGTCAATTAGCATTCGATACAATGTTCATGGTATCGACTTCATGACTTAGAGGAAACCAGGCCTCGACGACAGCAAGTTACCGACTGTACGGTGCGCTCAATCGTTTTAACTGCTCATGTTAGATAACCCACCGACTTGCGAGCGCGGCATCAGTCACTAACAGCATCCAAGATCGTCCATACGCAGTGGACAACCTTTCAGTAACATCATAACGCGTAGACCGATAGACCGCGCACCATTCATCTGCCTACCAGAGCGCAATTGCGTAGATCGGTGTTACAGGCCGCCGCCATATAGCTGGAATATTGCTGAGTGCGGCGTAAAACTAAAATCACTCACTCACTCTATTTACATTGTAAACACAAAGAAGAGATTTGTCTATCCTCGACAACGCGGGGTGTTACCTTCTGTTTTCTGTACCACTGCCACTATAGCTTCGTTGTTCGTATGACGACCAGCGTTCCCTCGTCACGTCGCAGACCCGGGTTCGATTCCCCACATGCATACAATGTGTGAAGCCCATTTCTGGTGTCCCCCGTTGTGATATTGCTGGAATACTGCTAAACGCGGCGTAAAACTAAACTCACTCACTCACCAATTTAACACGCAGAAACATTTTGTGTTAATACGTGTCTTTTCCCTGACTTGCAACAAGGAAAGGTAATTCTAAATTAGCGTCACTGACTACAGTAGTTGGACCGAGAGAGGCGTCCATAAAATATTGCCACTGAAAGAGACCATTTCTGTGTTATGTGAGAGGGTAACGAGTGTGGTGGTCTAGTCATAGCCCAAATGATGCTACAGTGACACTTTCTTTCACATACTAATATAATTTAAACAACGGATACTCGAGAGTGATACAATTAATATAATCTAAAACAGCTGATAATAGATGGTGACATAATTAATATAATCATAAACAACTGATACTCGAGAGTGTTAAAATCAATATAATCATAAACAACTGATACTCGAGAGTGTTAAAATCAATATAATCATAAACAACTGATACTCGAGAGTGTTAAAATCAGTATAATCTTAAACAGATCTCTATAGCTTAAATCAGAAGAGCCTACTCTAGATGCGAAGCTCAAGATTGTTTATTCGACTGTGAGTGAGTTTATTTTTATACCTATTCCGGTAATCTCCCAATAGTACCAAGGCCGACTACCAAACCGACGAAAACAATATCTACGGTTTTGATAAAACACGATCGAAAACAACAGACAAACTGTCCTCAAATACTTCATGATATTTTATTTCTTAAAACTTTAGCAATTAACTATATATGTTTATCGCCAAAGACATTTGAAACAGGCGATGCCATGATTCTCGTCATACTTCGCTTTGGGCAAGTTTGGCCTGTTCAAACAGTGTCTTCCTCAACAAACGGCAGGGACACGGGTCTCTTAGGAAATTTGCTTCAGTTTGGATGTTGTCTGAAAACGAAATATAATGCTGTTAAGTTCTTAAGTTGCAAACAATAGAGATAAGAATCGCAAACAACACAGATACTGTCGCAAATAACAGCTAATCGGGAAAATGATATTTGCGTCAGTAAATGTGTATGTCAAACCATATCCGAAGAAGGGTCCGTTAGGGTGGCCTAGTGGTTAAAGCTGACTTAGGTTCGATTCCCCACGTAGGTACACTGGAGCTGAGGCATAATGTCCACTATATCACAGGAAACATGAAGGTTGTTTTATAGTCAGGTGCTCGTATGAGCTAAGTTGACAGTGAGCCATCGCCAAGCCAGGGATCATAGCAGTGGTTGGTTGGTTGTAGTTTTACGCCGCACTCCGAAATGTTCCAGCTAGATGGCAGTGGTCTGTAAATAATCCAGTCTGGACCAGACAATCCAGTGATCAACAGCATGAGCATCGACCTACGCAAATGGGATTTTGATGACATGTGCAAGTCAGCGAGTCTGACCACCTGATCCCATTAGTCGCCTCTTACGACAAGCATGGGTTGCTGAAAATCAATTCTTATTTGGGTACTGTCAGTTGAAATCTAAAATCTAAACAGACATTACACGCTGGTTTGTTTAGTCCAGACTCGACTATTTAGCCGGTCGTCATGCAGATGGAAGGTTGCTGTGTGCTGCCTCAAACAACATAGAGACGATAATTTCACACTGTATGCAATGTTCACAGATTATGAACTGGAATTTACTCTCACAAGTAGCTTCTCACTGTATACTCGGAGTGCGCCGTGGGCAACAAGCGCTGGACTACTGGCCACTCGTCATCCCCGAGGTGTATTACCAGCACAATACGTATGTTCCGATTCATAAACAGTAAATACACTTACTACAGTGAAAATGTCCTGAACACTCCGAAGACCTCGTTTTGGCTTTAGGAACTGCCCCGTCCATGCATCTTGTGTCGGTGTAGTGACCTTCACTTCCGATGTGTGGACTTTACTTTGGCGGAGACCAATTTTCTTCTTCCACGATGTCATCACCTACATGATTACAAGAGTGAGTGAGTGAGTGAGAGTGAGTGAGTGAGTGAGTGAGTGAGGGAGTGAGGGAGTGAGGGAGTGAGGGAAGGAGCGAGCGAGTTCCCCACTCAAGAACATGAAAGTGGATCACCTCATCGCCAACATATCCGAACCATGGACCAATATTGTTTGGGTGGGACATTGTATTTGAGACTAAGAACGGACTCTCTCAGAGGGAGAGGATGGGGAGGGGTTTCGCAAACACCCACGCAGAGACGACACATAGTACACAAACTCACGTCTTCATTGAGTAAGCAGTGGAAGATGAGAACCAGCATCCCCTGTAACAAACAACGGAAACAGGTCAGGTCACCACGCAAAAGTCAGTGTCCAAGGATAACCAGCAGGATGGTCCGGCTATCAGCTGTTAAGTAGGCAAATAACATTAAAGATAAGATACCTGTAAATATGACACCTTCTCTTTTCTGTTACGATCCAGTGTTTTGGTATGTGGATTTATAGCGAACGTCGAATTAATAGAAGTTATCCAGAAAGTGTATCCTGCTTACTGATCTGGCGTTTAGCGTTGGTCGTTTAGCTTTTATACTTTGACCAGGATAGCCTGCAAGGGCCCAATCCACTAAACGTTCGTAGGAGTACGCCGTTCGTAAGCCAGTGATATAGTATAGTGAGGGAGTGAATGAATTTGGTTTTACGCCGCTTTTAGCAATATTCCAGCAATATCACGGCTGGGGACACCAGAAATGGGCTTAACACATTGTACCCATGTGGGGAATCGAACCCACGTCTTCGGCGTGACCAGCGAACGCCTTAACCACTAGGCTACCTAACCGCCCCGATATAGTATAGAGTTACGATAGCTCGTAAAGTTACGACTGCTTTGTGGATCGGGACCCAGGTCCATTAGTCCATTTACACCATCACGGAAAACAAACAAACATAGAAGCAGACAACAGAGGGGGGTAATTCAATTATATTATACCATCAGGGCCGTCATGTCAGCTTGATCAAGACTGTAAGACAACAGCCAGTAGGTATCCAGTCTGAACCATACAAACCAGTGATTGATATTGTGAGCAAAGTCCACACAGCCAAGGGACTGAGTATATGCAATCCACCAGTTACCAGAGTCGTTATGTCGCCCTTTAAGATGGGGTAGTTTGGTTTGGATCATCATGAAGAACCGGGTGTGAATTGCTGGTCTTAACATGCGCCATGGGTGAGGCGCGTTCACTTGGTTCATGTACTTACGTAGATTCATCTTGCTCATGATATCTATCACCTGATAGTGTGATCGCGTCTCAGTTACACACCGACCGCCGTCACATAGAGGGAATGTTGTTTAGCGGGGCAGTATATAAATAGTACATTGAAGTGTTGGGGAAATCCCCGGGGTACCTGCAGTCCGTTCAGCAGGGAGAAGATGTACTGGAACAGGACAGTGGAGCTGTTCACGGCAAACACTCCCACAATCCATGTCGGCCCCAACACTGGGAGGAGGATCACGCAGGCCCGGATGTTGCACCTGCAGACAGGTGAGTGATCATTGAGGGACAGGTGAGTATACACAAGTTCTGAGTCACAAAAATATTCACGTAGCCTACATATCCTCTTGGAGTGTTCAGATGGAGGAACCGTCAGTGCGTTAGCGCTCCTAGACCACACAGAGGTGTAAGGCCTGCGGTAGTCATCGCAATTCGCCTGTAATCACACTGCCGGTAGGTTACTTACAGACCGCCATGCTTACATTACATTTCATTAATACATTTTCTTTTTTGTTAATACAGATTAGTTACACTCCCAAAATACACTAGCCTATGTATGCCTCGTTTGTCCATGTAAATATTGTCCAAACGGAAAATAACACAAAAAGAATGTCATACATTTAATGTCCAAACGTCAATCCCATTCATAGGAATAGTATAATATCGCTTACTTTATCTTTTGATTGTCTGTCTTCTTTTCGTTGGCCTTGACCTTGTTGAACTTAAACATCACGAGCACAAGGACAAGGACGTTGACCTGCAAGGTCAAAACATCACTTTCAGACAACATGGAGCTCGAGGGTAAACGTGATCGAATATGGGTCCCACTAGAAACACATGAAAGTAAAAACTTAAAAACTGAAACTATATTAAAGCAATTATAAAATTGGCTTCTTCTGGAGACATCGGTTGAGTGAGATCAAGCTATATCTGATAGGTCATATTACCATTACATCACGATGCCTTCAGACAACGGTGACGTCATCGGTTACCATCACAACTCCCGAGCCACTGAATCTGATTAGTCGAGACACTGGCTTATACAGGAGATATCGATTGGCTGAAATCAACCATCCCTTGATATCGGTACAAATAACTTGTATCGCAATTCTTAAGTTTGTTCATCATTGTGACGTCACTGGTTACCATGACGTCAAGCTCCAGTGGCATTACTTATCCCTCTGACACAGAATGCAGTCTGCAGCCTTCAGGAAACTGCACCTATTCCATATTCCAGTTGACAAGAGTGAACGATAAACAGAATCTCGCTCAATGTGAAACAATAATAATCGTTAAGCCAGAGATGATAGCATACACCTAGCAGCATCCCTGCTGTTCCAAAACAGTAATAGGCTTGACATTCAGATATATACTCAAACACAAAAGAAATGTCACCTTTCAAAACAAAATGCAATTTTCTTATTCTTACAAGGTGGTGTGTTTTTTATGATTGTACCGTTTTGTTACCATGTCAATTCAAATTTACAGTTATTACCAACATCAGTTTGTTTTCTGATGCAAAAACATATCGACCGAACGCACCTAAATAGGTAGACGTGGTAAAAGCTTCCGTATGACATTCGTGAAAATGAAATGCACGTGCATATTGTGACAACCCTACCAATGAAAGCGAGTCCCAAACTCGCCTGCAGTAATTTTTGTTTGGACACAATCGCCATGGCACGACTTACGAGAGATCAGAGGAACCAGGTCTTCGGACGATTGCAAGTTGGCCTGACTGCACGGTGGGTTTCCAATCGTTTTACTGTTCATGTTAGGATAATCTACCGACTGCAGGAGCGGTATCAGGCCACTAACAGCATCCAAGACCGTCCACGCAGTGGACAACCTTCAGTAACATCACAACGCCAAGACTGACAGACCGTGTGCAACTATCTGCTTCACCAGAGCGACGGAAACAGCACGCCAGACCATTGGGATTCACAACAGACCCATTATATTCCATTATATATTAGTGCCGATACAGTGCGTCGACGTTTGCGCGGAAGCAACCTCTGCAATCACAGACCATATCGCGGTTCTGTCCTCACCGCTCGCCACCGCCCAAACCGACTGAATTGGCAACTCAGCATCGAAATTAGCGTTATCGACAATCGACTGTGCTTTTTTTTCTGATGAAAGCCGATATTGTGTTTAGACAGCCGACGGCAGAGTGAGAGTATTGCGAAGGCGTGGGGAACGCTTTTCCAATGAGTGTGTTATTAGGAGACTTGAGGGGTGGTCCAAGCGTTTGGGGTACAATCGGTCTGAACCAGAGAGTTGGCCCCTTGGTGTTCCATAATTTATGTCCAGGACGAGGAAATGGCATGACAGCTGCTCGCTATATTGACCAAGTCATAAGACCCCACGTTGTACCACATTTTGGATGTCACAGAAATCACATCTTCCAATAAGACAACGCTCGTGCCCCCAAAGCCAAAGGTATTTCGCAGAGTATGGACCCAAGTGCCTATTATTTGGCCTTCACCAACCGGCTAATTCATTCCATGTACAGACGATGCAACGCCGTCATCGATGCCATTGGAGGTATCTTAATGGTACCATTTTTTGGTGATTTCGTTTGTGTGAACACTAAATGTGATTCCCGAAAATATGTTAACCATAATTGTCAAAATTGAACTCAGTCATCTGCTTTGATTGTTAATTAGAGCGAATTAAAGTGTGTGTTTTAAGAAACCTCTATCGCTGTGACGTTTCTTTTGCGATTCAGCATACTATGGTCTTCGCACAACCGTTGTTCCTTTACCATGCTTGAAGATTCTATGCTCTTCTAAAATATTCTAGATTATACACGACTCAAAAAATATGAAATATGCGTACATGCTAACCAGTGCTTACAGTATATATATAGTTATACATCCATGACAACTAATTATTGCTAAAACATAATTTTAATGAACTTCGAGTGAATTTTAACAGCCAAATTGTAATACAATCACAACACTGTTAACAATGAACTTCACAACTTGTAAGACGACTTACCGTAAACACGGACACTGCTGGGGCAATAAATGCAAACACAAGACCTTGATCCGGCGACAGCCAGCAGCTGAAAAATATTAATGATAATTATATAATTTAATAATATAATAATACTTTATTGCCCGACAAAGGAATTCGTTTTACAACAGTGAGATATACAGCATGGTTAAAACAAATTAAGCACAGAAACACGATCACCTTAAAACACACAGATAAACAGGATGAGAAGAATGACAAGTGTATGCTGTAAGAGACTAGTAGACAAATACATTTAAAATTATGGCTATGTCCAACATTCATATAAAAGTTTAATGCTAACAGGTATAAAAGATGTTTGTGGCCTTTTTGTGCGAACTTTAGGTACGAGGAATCTACGTCCAGATGGTAAAAGTTTAAAACAAGAATGTAAATCATGAGACGGGTCGGATAAAGTTTTGTTCGCAGACATTAAAACACGATTCTTATACATATAACAAAGGGGGTTAAAATTCATGCCGACAATTTTTGAACAGGGGGTTACAACTTTTTGGAGTTTGTTTTTCTTTTGGAGGGAAAGGGCACCAACACTGAACAGAGAACAGTAAAACAGATTGGATACATTCCAAATGGTATTGTCAGTCAATGTTAAAAGATCTGAGCCTCCTCATGAAATACATCCGTTGTTGACATTTCTTGTATATAGAATCGGCATTTTGAGAGAGAGAGAGTTTACTGTTTACTGGGACGGTATTGTGTTTGTCTGCTGTAAACCACATTCATGACGCTAACACTTATTACCATCAAATATCATCGAGTGAGTGTGTGGGTGAGAGGGTGAGTTTAGTTTTACGCTGCCTTTAGCAATATTGCAGCAATATCACATCGGGAACACCAGAAACGGGCTTCACATATTGTGCCCATGTCGGGAATCGAACCCGGATCTTCGGCGTGAAGAGCGAACGCTTTAACAATAAGGCTACTCCACCGCCCCAAATCGATTGTGAGTCAGTGAGTCAGTGAGTTTAGATTTACGCACTCAGCAATATTCCAGCAATATGGCGGGGGTCTGTAAATAAACGAGTCTGGACCAGACAATCTAGTGATCAACAGCCTGAGCATCGATCTGCGCAATTGGGAACCGATGACATGTCAGGGAGTCTGACCACCCGATCCCGTAAGTCGCCTCTTACGACAAGCATGGGTTACTGAAGGCCAATATTCTAAACCGGATCTTCACGGGTCGATTGTGAGTCAGACAAACCCGTGATTGACACCATGAGCGCCGCCCCATGACATCAGGTACACAGAATGCGAGCCAACAAGCCTGTACAACTGCGGATCGTGTGATCGCCCTTTTGATTCACGTTTCAAACCAAACATTTGACAACGTAAAGACAAAATATGTCAAATCTTCATATCCGCAGCCATGGCAAGCCCAAAAGCTATTTATCATCGTTGGTACAAACACTCCCCAGAGTTTGAAATATATCTTCACTTTCCTAAAGTTATATCACAGCAACTTTTGACATTCAGAACATCAAACCAGAACCTACCGGTTGAGACTGGCCGCTGGAGTGGAGTACCCAGAGAAGAGCGACTTTGCCCCCTCTGCAGCTCACCAGCAGTTTCAGATGAGTACCATTATCATTTTAAATGTGAAGCCTTCATTTCCAATTTTATCCCAAATCAATTTCTACAATAGCCCAATCTCGCAAAAACGGCGAACCTTCTCAAATCAAAACACTTTACTTAACTTAGCAAAATATATTAGAACTGTTTCCAAAAAGTTCCAAATAAAATCTAATTTGTAACATTTACGCTTTTTCAATTAGAATATCTTAAGTTTGTATATGTATTACAAACGTCGATGTACATACCTGCTATCATGCATGCCATTTATTGTATTCAATTATTTGTCTCATGTACCACCGTTGGTGGGTTTTTGAGAATAAAGATGAGATGAGACTCAGTTATTCGCCCAGTCAAACCATGAGGATCCCAGGGGTAACATGGGAACAACTTACTATGCTTCATTTCCGTACAAATGGTAGGACGTAAACAGGGACACTCCCACTATGACAAGGGGTGTTAGGTAGGCGGCGACCGTGTATGCCACAGAGTGGTTCTTCTGGTTGAAGACATCTGACACCTTGAAGTAGAGCTCCATCCCCTGTGTGAGCATCCAAGTGAGGCAGGCCAGGAACAGGTAGTGTAGCAGGATCGCTACTGACTTGCACACCATCTGAAACAGCAGATTCAGAAGCAGTGGACGGAACCCTTCGGAAAATATCGCAGCGTCAATAATGTGAGTGAGCGGGTTTGGTAAGCCCGCTTTGAAAAGTGTTTTCGTAATACGACGTCATGTCACACCGAGTGAGGCAGTGAATGAGTGAGAGAATTTGGTTTAACGCTTCTTTCAAAGTATTTCACCAGTAAACTGTTGTCTGTATTGGTCAGCATTTTACATTTCATTGTAAGTTTACAGATTGTTGATGTTCTAATGACGGCGTGTTGTTTGGGTAGAGATTGTTGATGTTCTGATGTTGGTGTGTTGTTTGGGTGAATATTGTTGATGTTCTGATGACGGTGTGTTGTTTTGGTAGAGATTGTTGATGTTCTGATGACGGTGTGTTGTTTTGCTAGAGATTGTTGATGTTCTGATGACGGTGTGTTGTTTTGGTAGAGATTGTTGATGTTCTGATGACGGTATGTTGTTTGAGTGAAGATTGTTGATGTTCTGATGACGGTGTGTTGTCTGGGTAGAGATTGTTGATGTTCTGATGACGGTGTGTTGTTTGGGTAGAGATTGTTGATGTTCTGATGACGGTGTGTTGTTTGGGTGAAGATTGTTGATGTTCTGATGACGGTGTGTTGTTTGGGTGAAGATTGTTGATGTTCTGATGACGGTGTGTTGTTTGAGTGAAGATTGTTGATGTTCTGATGACGGTGTGTTGTCTGGGTAGAGATTGTTGATGTTCTGATGACGGTGTGTTGTTTGGGTGAAGATTGTTGATGTTCTGATGACGGTGTGTTGTTTGAGTGAAGATTGTTGATGTTCTGATGACGGTGTGTTGTTTGGGTGAAGATTGTTGATGTTCTGATGACGGTGTGTTGTTTGAGTGAAGATTGTTGATGTTCTGATGACGGTGTGTTGTTTGGGTGAAGATTGTTGATGTTCTGATGACGGTGTGTTGTTTGGGTGAAGATTGTTGATGTTCTGATGACGGTGTGTTGTTTGGGTGAAGATTGTTGATGTTCTGATGACGGTGTGTTCTCTGGGTAAAGATTGTTGATGTTCTGATGATGGTGTGTTGTTTGAGTGAAGATTGTTGATGTTCTGATGACGGTGTGTTGTTTTGGTGAACATTGTTGATGTTCTGATGACGGTGTGTTCTTTGGGTGAAGATTGTTGATGTTCCCATGACGGTGTGTTGTTTGAGTAGACATTGTTGATGTTCTGATGACGGTGTGTTGTTTGAGTGAAGATTGTTGATGTTCTGAGGACGGTGTGTTGTTTGAGTGAAGATTGTTGATGTTCTGATGACGGTGTATTGTTTGGGTGAAGATTGTTGATGTTCTGATGACGGTGTGTTCTCTGGGTAAAGATTGTTGATGTTCTGATGATGGCGTGTTGTTTGGGTGAACATTGTTGATGTTCTGATGACGGTGTGTTGTTTGGGTGAAGATTGTTGATGTTCCCATGACGGTGTGTTGTTTGAGTAGACATTGTTGATGTTCTGATGACGGTGTGTTGTTTGAGTGAAGATTGTTGATGTTCTGATGACGGTGTGTTGTTTGAGTGAAGATTGTTGATGTTCTGATGACGGTGTGTTGTTTGGGTGAAGATTGTTGATGTTCTGATGACGGTGTGTTGTTTGGGTAGAGATTGTTGATGTTCTGATGACGGTGTGTTGTTTGGGTAGAGATTGTTGATGTTCTGATGACGGTGTGTTGTTTGAGTAGAGATTGTTGATGTTCTGATGACGGTGTGTTGTCTGGGTAGAGATTGTTGATGTTCTGATGACGGTGTGTTGTTTGGGTAGAGATTGTTGATGTTCTGATGACGGTGTGTTGTTTGGGTAGAGATTGTTGATGTTCTGATGACGGTGTGTTGTCTGGGTAGAGATTGTTGATGTTCTGATGACGGTGTGTTGTCTGGGTAGAGATTGTTGATGTTCTGATGACGGTGTGTTGTCTGGGTAGAGATTGTTGATGTTCTGATGACGGTGTGTTGTTTGGGTGAAGATTGTTGATGTTCTGATGACGGTGTGTTTTCTGGGTAGAGATTGTTGATGTTCTGATGACGGTGTGTTGTCTGGGTAGAGATTGTTGATGTTCTGATGACGGTGTGTTGTTTGGGTAGAGATTGTTGATGTTCTGATGACGGTGTGTTGTCTGGGTAGAGATTGTTGATGTTCTGATGACGGTGTGTTGTCTGGGTAGAGATTGTTGATGTTCTGATGACGGTGTGTTGTCTGGGTAGAGATTGTTGATGTTCTGATGACGGTGTGTTGTCTGGGTAGAGATTGTTGATGTTCTGATGACGGTGTGTTTTCTGGGTAGAGATTGTTGATGTTCTGATGACGGTGTGTTGTCTGGGTAGAGATTGTTGATGTTCTGATGACAGTGTGTTGTCTGGGTAGAGATTGTTGATGTTCTGAGGACGGTGTGTTGTCTGGGTAGAGATTGTTGATGTTCTGATGACTGTGTGTTTTCTGGGTAGAGATTGTTCATGTTTTGCTGACGACGTGTTGTCTGGGAAAAGATTGTTGATGTTCTGATGACGGTGTGTTTTCTGGGTAGAGATTGTTGATGTTCTGATGATGGTGTGTTGTTTGGGTGAAGATTTTTGATGTTCTGATGTTGGTGTGTTGTTTGGGTAGAGATTGTTGATGTTTTGATGACGGTGTGTTGTCTGGGTAGAGATTGTTGATGTTCTGATGACGGTGTGTTGTCTGGGTAGAGATTGTTGATGTTCTGATGACGGCGTGTTGTCTGGGTAGAGATTGTTGATGTTCTGATGACGGCGTTTTGTCTGGGTGAAGATTGTTGATGTTCTTGAGTTGTTTGGGTAGAGATTGTTGATGTTCTGATGACGGCGTGTTGTCTGGGTGAACATGGTTGTTGTTCTGGAGTTGTTTGTGTAGAGATTGTTGATGTTCTGATGTCGGTGTGTTGTCTGGGTAGAGATTGTTGATGTTCTGATGACGGTGTGTTGTCTGGTTGAAGATTGTTGATGTTCTCTTTTAGCAAGTTGAGTTGCTTTTAGCAACAATCCTGTTTAAGCTTTTTTTAATAATGATAGGTACTCCCGTGGGGAGGGTTAACAAATGGACGGTCCTTTACCTCATTGTTGGTCTTATCGATGCCCAGCAGGAACACCGTCTGGGACAGGAGCAGCATGAACACCAGGTTCTTCAGTATGTACAGCCTCTTGGACGCCCGTCTGGAACACCAGTTGTGCTGGTACAAATGTGACACTTTCTGATACGGTCATTCACACTCACACACACTCACTCACGCACGCGTGCGCACCTTATTTCAGCTTAAACCACGTCATTTAACCTTTCCTTCAACCATCTCACCATAACCCTCCTCATCCCACCTCACCTCACCTTACTTCACCTCACCTAACCTCACCATATCCCTCCTCATCTCACCCACCTGACTCCTATCAGCATGATGAAAGTGATGGACAGTGCCGTGATTGAGACGACACATCCGATCAGTGACGTTACTTCCAGACCGGCAACATCCGACAGGGGCACCTTTTAGAAATAGACAGTAACAAGATAAAAGAAGCCATCGAGCGATGTCAAACGACTGGAAGATCTGGGGTAACACGTGATGTAGTTCAACCATTATGGAATTTATGTGGGTGTTTGTGGGTGTGGGGTTTTTTTTGTTTCGGAGGGAGGGGGGCGTGCGTGTGTGTTTGTGTTGGGTGTAGAGCGTGGGGGTGGAGGTGGGGGTTCTGGGAGGTTCTTGTTATCCTGACAATTATGTTAGATAGGTCTCACGCGTCCAGAAAAAACAACTTTGCTCAGTAGTCCAAAATGTATTTTTTCTCAAAATGATTTCGTTGACCATTCTTAATATATTATTAAATGGCCTCAAACACTTTTCACGGGACGTAGATCACCAATCTAGCTAGTTTGTAATAAACTGGACGTCAGCGTCCCATGTGCAATATCCCTTGCAGGTTTGGCAGCCCTAAGATATCCCATATCATTTCTCTTCATGTGATTGACTTGTTCACCCCTGGTATCGCCCCATTAGATAAACAGCATTCATTTCTTGAAGCATCGACGCACGGCACGCAACGTTACAACTGTCAGCTATGTTCAAATACCGTACAACAAACATATATACATGTTTGACACATTGACCATTTAGAAACTATCATATTGTAAGGAACCCGTTAACGCTCACCGTCAGTTTCACTGGCTGCATTATGATGGCGAAGTTGGTCAGGTGACTGGATTTGCACACGGTACTACTGTCCGTCATCCGGGTAGTTTCTATACCGGAAGGGGACCACTCTGAACTGATGAAAGAAATAGGTTCAAGGTCACTAGCCTCCTGTAAATTGTTTGTTTGCTTGTTTTGATATTCATCACCGCATTCAGTAATATTCCAGCTGTGTGACGGCAGCCTCTTACGGCTCGGACCAGATAATTCAGTGATTGACATCATGAGCACCGATCCACGTTGTTGTTGTTGTTTGTTGTTTTACGCCTCACTCGGCAATATTCCAGCTATATGGCGGCAGTCTGTAAATAATCGAGTCTGGACCAGACAATCCAGTGGTAAACAGCAGAGCATCGATCTGCGCAATTGGGAACCGATGACATGTGCCAACCAAGCCAGCGAGACTGACTACCCGATCCCGTCAGTCGCCTCTTACGACAAGCATGGGTTACGGAAGGTCAATATTCTAAAACGGACCTTCACGGGTCGATTGTGAGTCAGACAAACCCGTGATTGACATCATGAGCGCCGCTCTATGACGTCAGGGTACACAGAATGCGAGCCAACAAGCCTTTACAACTGCGGATAGTGTGATCGCCCAATTCTTATTCGGATCTTCACGAGGTACAGTCTATGCAGTTCGGATACGATGATGTGCATCTAACAAGTGGAGTTCCTAATGACCTGGCTAACAAACAATCGGAACATACCTGTGTAGATCTTCCTTCATGAACACACACAATGGACTCAGTCTGTTGCGCTGCAATGAACGGAACATTCATTCGTCAACACTCGCCCTTTTCCGTGATCTGTAAGAAGACTCGTCCCCAAATCGATCAATGTGTGAAAATACGACAATATGTGCAACAGAACTGAGATACTTGACACAAACAATCCTGAGTTCGTAGATCATTTATGGCAAAAGTAATCTAAAAATCGTAAAATCTGCACATCGCCATTTCGAGATGACAAGTTCGTCGAAAAATAATTGTGTTACATGAACTGCAGTTGTAGACTGGATCATGCACGGTGATAGATTCATATCAACCATTGCATTTCTATGGAGGTGCTTGTCATAGAACAAAACAGTTGTACAAAGGCTGTAAAATATAGGACGACATTTAAATTTTTCTTGGCAAGATGTAAACAGTAATATATCATCCCAGCTTTGTCCAAACAGATGTAATTTGGAACCAGTGTTCCAAACGCTTGATGTGCTATAATGGAAGGCTAAATTTTACACTTGTTCATTGCTGATGACTAGGGTCCAGAAATATGACTCACAACCTCCTGATGAGTGAGTGAGTGAATTAGTGAGTTAGTGGTTTTACGCCGCTTTTAGCAATATTCCAGCATTATCTTCGGCGTGACGAGCGAACGCTTGAACCACTATGCTATCCCACCGCCCCCTCAACATAGTAGCCGTATACATGACAGTAAGGACGATTGAACACTTACATCCAAAGGCACATGCGTGAACTGTAGATCGAGTGTTGACGTCATCGAATCATGTGCGCCGATGTTCACTGACACAATGGGTGTGATTCGTGACGACTCGTTGACAGCACCCAGTTCAGAATCCAAGATGGCGACCATCACTTGGCCGTACTTTGAGTCACCTGTTGCTGGAAAATGATATTAAAGGAAAGTTATGGAATCATCAACGCGCAAACACTGTGAGCTTTGCCAACCCAACGCAATCTTCTGTTGCCATGGTTGCAGTCAGTACATTCAGAAGCGGCGCCAGAGAGTAATCTTTGGACTGATTCCATTGAGTGAGTGAGTGAGTGGCTTTAGTTTTACTCCGCCAATCTGATAATTCCGTGAGTGAGTGAGCTGGGTTGTACGCCGCTTTAAGTAATATTTCAACAATATCTGGGCGGGGGACACCAGAAATGGACTTCACACATTGTACTCATATGGGGAATCGAACCCGGGTCTTCGTTGGGACGAGCGAACGTTTTAACAACTAGGCTACCCCTGATGGAAATTGGAAATGAACAGATCCCCTAAAACCTGGCGATGACACCAGGTGTTGCAACCTACCGTTAGATTCAAGCGGAGGAACTATAACGGAGACTTTATCAAACTGAAACCTAGCCGACCTCTTCCCGTCAAATTTCTCAGCATGAAACTCTGAAAAAGAATGAAAATATACTGAACAAAAAAAGTTGAGAATCATAAATATTTGGGGGATATTTTGTAGCGAAGACGAAGCACACAATCTCAAATATATCGCAAAAAATATTCATGATCCCTTATGTAGCGAAGACGAAGCACACAATCTCAAATATATCGCAAAAAATATTCATGATCCCTTATGTTTTCGTTTTCAATAACGCATTGCTGTGCGCCACAGAAATTGGCTGTGAACATTTAAATATATTCTTATTTTGCTTTATATAGTCAATGTGTCAAACGTGTAGGGACTAGGTTGGGAATCGAACCCATGTGCGTTAGGAGTGTACTCTTAAACTACTGGGCTACCAAACCACCTACTAAGAGGCTGGGTATTTACTGAGTAAGGTTATAGAACTTATAACTCTGTACATAGTGTTATCGTAATTATTGTAAATGGGCGATCTTTTTGTTACGAGGGGCGATAACTCTCCTTTTGAAATGATGTAAGCGATGCATGGTCCAACTTCTCGCTTCCGGTCTGGTTCCCGATTCAACGTGCTCTGCGACAACTTTCGACATGTAAAGACAGAGCCATTCTTACGTGTTTGATATTATTCGTCCGCGACTATATATTTTTTACAATTACTTGAACATTGTTTTTCACTTCTCTACGTTATATATCTTCTAAATATCCGTGTTGTTGAAAAAATATCCCAATATATTCGGGCCGATGAAATTTACACGTTGCATACAAGACCTTCACATTTCGTGCACCGCTTCAGCTTCCCTAATCGGCCGTAATACGAAAGAGATTTGAGTAGAAATACAATGAAAATACACTCCAGATTTAAAAGTAGGATTTTCATGCATCTAGTACAAGACTTTCATTACCGATTGCTAACCGTCAACAAAACGACAACACGTGATCTGTTTGAATGATTGTCTGATTCCACCGCCTCTCTTCGAACGGTTTTCTCACGATTCATTATTGCAACATATATCACTCATGCATCATGGAATCACAGAACACGGGCATAGCACTTGATATATCAACGTTCAAGGTAAAAATTGGTGTCTATGCACCAGCGTGAACGTTACCGGTGTGGGCGAAGGCTATACTGGTTAACTGTCTCTAAGTGTAATAGTAACACGTACAGCTCCCATCGCGCATACGACATGCGCTGTCAGTTTAAGGTTGGACCGTTTGAGAGGCATTCTAGAAGTTGTACATGAAAGTACTAAGAATGACAAGTCTTTAAGGATGATTAACGTCTTTATTGTACAATACCGACGTTATACCGTTAAGTATAAGTATCTATACCGAAACATTGCTATTGTACAGTAAAGAAGTTGATCATCCATAAAGATTTGTCATTTCTAAGGTTGAACCTTCCGAATCAGCGCACCTAGCGGATTAGTGAAGGGAAGATAAATTGAAAAGACCGCCTATTATAACACACTGGACACGGCGGCCATTAACAGAAACGGAAGTGCCGGTCCTTTGCCAGCTGTTACACTTTCAGCAGCAGATGACAAGGTTGAAAGTTTATATCTTCCATCCGTTCATGACGGACATTTGTGAATGTAATGACTTTGTCTTGACGGTATCAGTTATATTAATCAAGATAGAGCTCGTTAGTTACGGAAGCCAGTTAGTCGGTTGTGCCCGGCTAACTGGATTTGTTATATTAATCTGATGCGTTCTATATTTAAATGTCTTACACGAACAACTATCGATCACATGTGTTGGAATTAATCAGGTTATGTCAAATCTCGTCCAAACCAAAGCCGTACCGTTTAACAATTCAGTTTTCCATGCGTATATATATTATTCAAAGATCGAAAATTCAAAACACCCTCGTATATAGGCGTAATAATACCTATGATTATAGTTTAGCGCAAGTCCATTCTGTCGCGCATACAACCTGCACGTGCGGTACATGCTGTCCGAGCCAGCCCTGCTGCCCTGTGCTCAGTCGCCCAGTTGTAACAGAGCGTTAGGACACGCATCCACCTCCGTGGGTAGTTTTAGGGCTCCTTGCCTCTAGGCAGGAGACCAATTGAAATCGTTCGGATTATTATGTTTTACAGATTAAAGATAATATGCAGCAGAGAGGGTTCGGGTGATCCTAGCACAGTCAGGCTGGTAAGGCTCATCATCAGCTCAGGGCCCTTGCCCCCTCTACACGCAGCCCAGACAGCGAATGGGACTTATCCCAGGAAACGCTGCCTAGTCGAACCCACCAAGAACTTCCCGGAGAATATGAAGGCTCCCCAACACTGCAGCCTTCTGCATTACCCAGAGTGTCAGAAGGGCTGTACTCCCGGTGGAGAACCCGGGCACTCTCCTGATCTGCGCCAAGAGATCAGGAGGTACCAAACCAAGGGCTTATTATTATTATGTTTTACAGATTAAAGATAATATGCAGCAGAGAGGGTTCGGGTGATCCTGGCACAGTCAGGCTGGTAAGGCTCATCATCAGCTCAGGGCCCTTGCCCCCTCTACACGCAGCCCAGACAGCGAATGGGACTTCTCCCAGGAAACGCTGCCTAGTCGAACCCACCAAGAACTTCCCGGAGAATATGAAGGCTCCCCAACACTGCAGCCTTCTGCATTACCCAGAGTGTCAGAAGGGCTGTACTCCCGGTGGAGAACCCGGGCACTCTCCTGATCTGCGCCAAGAGATCAGGAGGTACCAAACCAAGGGCACCGAGAACAATGGGAGCCTGATTATTATTATTATTATTATTATTATTATTATTATTATTATTATTATTATTATTATTATGTTTTACAGATTAAAAATTGTATGCAGCAGAGAGGGTTCGGGTGATACTGGCACAGTCAGGCTGGTAAGGCTCATCATCAGCTCAGGGCCCTTGCCCCCTCTACACGCAGCCCAGACAGCGAATGGGACTTCTCCCAGGAAACGCTGCCTAGTCGAACCCACCAAGAACTTTCCGGAGAATATGAAGGCTCCCCAACACTGCAGCCTTCTGCATTACCCAGAGTGTCAGAAGGGCTGTGCTCCCGGTGAAGAACCCGGGCACTCTCCTGATCTGCGCCAAGAGATCAGGAGGTACCAAACCAAGCGCACCGAGAACAATGGGGAGCCTGACGACAGTGTACGTGGGATGCAAGCGAGACATTTCAAAGGCGAGGTCCGCATATTTATCATGCTTTTCCTTAATCTTGCCAATCACATTGGTGTCAAAAGGGACAGAAAATTCAATGATATAAATAAATTCATTGGCTTTATCAAAAAGGACAAGATCAGGTTTGTTAGCTGGAATTCTTCTGAGGCTGTATATGGGCCTATTCCACAGAAGTTTGAAAGCATCATTTTCCATGACGCCCTGGACATGTTCAGGGTCGTACCATGGATTGACCTCGGAGTCAAAGCCACAGGCATGTCGGAGACGGTAGTAAAAGCAACGAGCCATGCCATCATGTCGTTTAAGATATGCTGTTTGTGCCAAGGAAGGGCATCCACTGACAAGGTGTTGGACAGTATCCGTGAATTCATTGCAAAGACGACATTTCATATTGATATTTTCTTTAAGAATCACATTTAGGCGATTGCGAGTGGGAAGTGACTGGTCCTGAACAGCCAAAAGGAAGCCCTCACTTTCACATTTAAGACCAGCCGACTTCATCCAGGCGAAGGAGTCGGTGGGATTGCTATTCTGTTCAACACACTGCATGTACACGCGATGCAATGGATTCTCAGAAAGCTTCTCCAGAAAAGACCGACTCTGGGCAGACTTGGTGAAGGACTTCACCTGGTTTACTCCCATCGCTGTACCGTCCAGCAGTACATCGCCATCAGCAAAGTCAACCTCAAATTTCAGATTCTGTCCAACAACCTTGGCACGCTTAAAAAAGCTGTGGAATTCCTTGCTTTCATCATGGGTCTTGACATGCATCACCAGAGGATCATCCGATAAATAAATATGTGCAAAAGTACACAATAAAATTCTGTCTTGAAGAGCCTCCACATTAATCAAACCCCGACCTCCAGAATTGATTGGCATATATAAACGGTTAAGAGAGGAACGAGGGTGGTGGGCTCTGTTATCAGACATGATCCTCCTGGTCAGGCGGTCAAGACACTGGATGTCTTGTTTCGTCCAGTCAACTACTCCAAAGGAATAGGGAAGGACAGGCACACCAAAAGTATTGGTGGCTTTGACCTTGTTTCGAGCATTTAGCTCTGAGCTCCAGATTTTCTTTAAGCGAGATTTGTACTCGGCCCGAAGTTTGTCTTGAATTTGGGCTTTCTGGAGCTTGTCTCGAACTTGCATTCCAAGATAGGTGTAGGCCTGATCTTCCACAAGATGCTCAATAACTCCTCTTCTTGTAACTTGACCGATCCATCATTAACTACCTTGCCACGTTTCAAATGAAGAGTATTACATTTGTCGAGTCCAAATGTCATGCCAATATCATTAGAAAAGGACTCGACAAGGAGAACCTGTTCTTTCAAATTGGTATCTCCTTTGGCAAGGAGCTCGATGTCATCCATGTAAAGGAGATGAGTAAGAGGTGTTGGGGATCTGTGCTGAGGAGGTCCGGGATGGTAACCCTCCTCTTTATTGAGCAGAAAGCTCAAAGGATTTAAAGACAGACAAAAAAGCAAAAGACAAAAAGAATCCCCCTGGAAAATCCCCCTTCTGATTGGAATAGATTCCGAAGTCTGCACCTGCCCTTGCGAGTACATCTCAAGTTGAGTCGACCAGCAACTCATTAAAGACTTGAGTAAATCAAGTAGTCGCTCAGGGAGGTCAATACAATGAAGAGACTTCAGAATCCATTCGTGAGGAACAGAGTCGTATGCTTTTTTGTAGTCAATCCAGCACATGGAGAGGTTGCGGTGATATGCTTTAGCCTCTTCCAAAATCATTTTCTGTACAAGAAGTTGATCCTCGCATCCCGAACATCCCTTTCTTGATCCCTTCTGCTCTCTGTAAATGATATCATTGGAAGAGCAGTAAGATGACATGAGGTTTGTCAAACACCCTGTGAATATTTTATACTGAGTATTCAAACATGCGATAGGGCGGAAGTTTTGGGGATCAGTCAAGTCTCCTTTCTTGGGGAGAAGTATTGTGCGACCTTTGCAGAACCATGGAGGAACATCACCTGTGTCCACGAGAGAATTGAAACAGTGTAGTAATGGTGTTTGGACACAGGGGAACAGTTTCCAGTACCGGTTTCGAATGCCATCAGGCCCTGGAGCTGTATTAGATTTGGACTTTTTGATGACACTTTTCAGGCAATCTGGTGAGATGTAACAGACACACGACCTAATTACCTTCTCATGCATTGCATGGTCATAATCACGGACCCATGGTGCCTCAAGGTTACAGTTGCCGGGTACAGACCACAACTGTTTCCAGAACCTTTCATTGGCATCCATGGGAGGCCGTTTGTCATGTTCACCATCACCCTTTGTTTTCAGTTGCCTGTAGAAGTGTTTTTCATTGTTTCTAAAAAGTTTATTTTGTTTGATGAATTTATTTTTCTTTTCCCATTTTTTCTTTCTTTCAGTCCAAACCTTTATTTTGGCCTTAAGGGAACAATTTGGAGAAGTACCCTGTCTTTTGTTGTCTTGTATTGTAATTTTAATTTTCTCCAAATTGCCTTTTGCCGTTTTTACATTGGACTCCCTGATGATCTTAACTTCAGGCACAGCTCTATCCAGGAAATGTATTTTCTAGTTTCCGTTAGTTTTATTACTTGAAACCGGTTTTTCTTTGGTGTATTGTTCCTAGTATTAGATGCTTTTTCTTTGGAAACTGTGTGAATTTCCTCCAAGGTTCGAGCGGCAGCATAGACACAACAATTAACTTCATGTAATGAACAGTCCGATGAAAGTTTCATAGAAATAATATCATTTAATAAATTGATTTCATTTTGGGGAAAAGATTCATTTGTTTGTTTAATTGGCCTCCAATATTCTAAAGGTATATCAGATATTTCATCATAAATAGAATGATTATCATTATTTATTATTCCGCCGATTTTTGTACCAAACATACCTCCTAAACCAATCCTCAAACATCACACAGATGCCCACCGAGGTGAAGATATTCACCGTAAAAATCTCTAGGCTCTAGGCCCAATAGCAAAGGGAAGATAATTCAAAATTAATTCCAACATTTCAACGTTTGACAGCAAATATCTCAAGAACTAATTCTTCCAACACTTCCAAATCTCTTCTACAGGTGAACAATCGAATTCTCAACAACTTTGCCTGGACAGGTCAAGTCGCTAAAATGTACCGTTTGGCAGTTATTTTTGTTTTCAGTTTTTGGCCATGTTTTTCAGCAGTTTTCTGAGTAGTTTGCTCCCAAAACCATCAGCTCCAGACATTCCAAATTTTCCATAACTGATGTCCAGTAACCATTGTGCAAGTTCTGCACAAAAAGTGCCAGTATGATAGATGAAGTCTTGGTGATTCCAGAACACTAGTTGTTTTGACCGTAGACCCAAGAACAACTGAGATACAACCTTTTAAAGAGGGAACTATTTCTTCTCCAAATCTTCTTAAAAGATACATGACCCCCGCGACCCCGGCTGTATTTGGAAGATCCG
Source organism: Haliotis rubra (assembly GCF_003918875.1). Lineage (NCBI taxonomy): Eukaryota > Metazoa > Mollusca > Gastropoda > Lepetellida > Haliotidae > Haliotis > Haliotis rubra. The sequence goes on from NW_025767591.1 coordinate 35,657, forward strand.
CTCGCCTGTCAAAAACGTGTTCTTGCTCCGTTTTGGACGATCATTTCTAGCCCTCAAATACAATAGATAGAACTAAAGCCAATGAGCCCACATCGTTGCTTGTAACTATATTTATTAAATGTTTTAGGTTTTCAGTTGTTTTCTGAGAATCGAGGTTTTATGCATTTTATATGCAAAATTAATAAATTCACATATTTTCCCAAGCAAGAGTTAACAAATCAAAATAAGCATTTACAAGTGGTATTAAAATAGCAAACGTATATTATACGATGAACATATGGATGTTGTTGCACATTAGTTCACTTGCTGTTGACCGAACTTGCAACATTGGAACCTGAAGCAAAGTGAACTATGTTACAACAGGGACGTTGTACAAGATAATAGATGTGACTTATAAACAATGCATCTTACTGCAGTTATTGTCCTTGAAGGTAAGTTCCGTCTTGTCTCGAAGCAGTTCCTTCTCCAGCTTACGGAGGAATTTGTCAGCCCCGAGAATCATTCTGTGATGCCGACCTGTCTGCTGAAGGGTAACACCAAAATAGGAAACTGTGGACTCTTCAGAGGTTATTTCTAGAAGTGTTTGTTAAAAACACCGCACTCAGTAATATTCCACTTCTTTGACGGAGGTTATTAAATCATCGACTCTGGACCAGAAATCCGTTGCAAATGGGACTTAAAGGCACAATGTCACACCAAACATAATGCATTTCTCTCAATAATACTAACTATCAGCCCTCAGGGAAGCTAGTACCATAAAAAAAAATTCTCCCAAAATTACGCATTTAGATTGCAATATTAAACTGAACCTTTCTAATGAATTATTGCAACGTTGCATTAAATTTACTCTCGCGCCATCTACCGGCCAATCATTATTTCAAGCGAACCCCCATAGAGTTATGTCCCTTAGAACGCCCTTTACGAATACCCTACGCACAACTATCAATCGTAACTACTCGTCCCTTTCCGCAACCTGAAAGTAGACACGCCAAGGAAGTAACCTCAAAGGATATGTTTAACATGCTTAAATACTTTCCTACGCCATAATGCTAATATATCCTGGTTATAAAAATTCAGGAAACCCAGGAGGACTATGCAATAGTTAGAATATACTTGAAGTGTCTGGGAAAACATTAAGCAAGCCGAAATGAAAAATATTTCAAAGACCTATTTTAACCCAACTACATACGCGCTCTCTGATTGGCTGGGGGAATATTTCTCCCGGACATGGCTACGAGAGGGGTACGAGTCTACTCTCAGCTTACGGAAAGAGACGAGTAGTTACGAATGGCACAGCTATGTGATTGAAACCAGTTCGACAAACACCGACAACACCGCGTGCGACGGTTTTCGATGTACGGAGCAATTGTTAATATTCCATTTAGGGAAAGTGTCCTCTGTTTGGAAGCTGTTCTCCTCGAAGTTTCAGTTATCGATTTCTGGGATAATAAGGGAAGGGATACTAAGTCTTTTACTACATCAATATCATGCCAAAGTGAGTGCATATGTCCCATATGTTTAATTTAGGACAAAATATTGTCGAAAATGTGTGACATTGTGCCTTTAAAGACAAATTTAACCGTTGACGACAAACCAAGAAAAATTTAGCGGCATGATCTACCAGTTTCAGTTTGTGTACGGATCAGCTGGACGCACCTGTCATGAGCATGCCCTTCATGTAATCTACAGATGTTGGACAGTTAGTTTCTAGTCTGTCTCACAGTCCCTGAACCATATTATTTTCTCCACAGTCTAGCCATCCCTGTAATGCTTAAGCTCTAAATGGAGCAAGTCTTGATTTCCTCAGGTTCAGGTGAATCGCTGGCCTCCCTGTGTTTTATTTTCAATTTGAATGGGTTTAGCACAGTTATGTATATTCAGAGACTACGCGTAGTCTAGACAGTTTCAGTCAGGGGTGTGGACCATGTGGATGCACCTGTCATGAGCTTGTAATCTACAGATGTTGGACAGTTTCAGTCATGTGTAGACCATCTGGACGCACCTGTCATGAACTTGTAATCTACACATGTTGGACAGTTTCAGTCATGTGTGTGGACCATCTGGACGCACCTGTCATGAGCTTGTAATCTACAGATGTTGGACAGTTTCAGTCAGGGGTGTGGACCATCTGGACGCACCTGTCATGAGTTTGTAATCTACACATGTTGGACAGTTTCAGTCATGTGTAGACCATCTGGACGCACCTGTCATGAGCTTGTAATGTACACACGTTGGACAGTTTCAGTCATGTGTGTAGACCATCTGGACGCACCTGTCATGAGCTTGTAATCTACAGATGTTGGACAGTTTCAGTCATGTGTGTGGACCGTCTGGACGCACCTGTCATGAGCTTGTAATCTACAGAGGTTGGACAGTTTCAGTCATGTGTGTGGACCATCTAGATGCACCTGTCATGAGCTTGTAATCTACAGATGTTGGACAGTTTCAGTCATGTGTGTGGACCATCTAGATGCACCTGTCATGAGCTTGTAATCTACACATGTTGGACAGTTTCAGTCATGTGTGCGGACCATCTGGATGCACCTGTCATGAGCTTGTAATCTACAGATGTTGGACAGTTTCAGTCATGTGTGTGGACCATCTGGATGCACCTGTCATGAGCTTAAATCTACAGATGTTGGACAGTTTCAGTCATGTGTGCGGACCATCTGGATGCACCTGTCATGAGCTTGTAATCTACAGATGTTGGACAGTTTCAGTCATGTGTGTGGACCATCTGGATGCACCTGTCATGAGCTTGTAATCTACAGATGTTGGACAGTTTCAGTCATGTGTGTGGACCATCTGGATGCACCTGTCATGAGCTTGTAATCTACAGATGTTGGACAGTTTCAGTCATGTGTGTGGACCATCTGGACGCACCTGTCATGAGCTTGTAATCTACAGATGTTGGACAGTTTCAATCCAACACACACAGGACCTACTGCTGGTCTTCACTTTGTTTGCAATTCTAAGTTGCAGATTTACAGCAGTTGACTGCAGCTGACATACAGCTTACCTGCTGGTAATAACTGACAACTGACCTTCAGCTTATATAGTCTACAATTGATCTACAGACAATCAACAGGGAATCTACAGGTGATAGCTCATCATTACACAATGCCATTTAGAAAGTGGTCATATGTAACATATGTTATATTTGGGATTACACTTTCTTAGTGAAGTACAGATTCTAGTACTTTTGTTGGGTTGAGTCCCATCCGGGATTCGAACCCACACCCTCTCAGTCAGGCACCTAATCGCCAGCACACAAAGTCAGCCGCCTAACCTTCTCAGCCACCGCGACTTCCACAAAAAATGGAAATCTGATAACTGGTAGTATAGACTTCGGACTTTGTGTACCCCTCTAATAAATGTAAATTGGCACGGCTCCCACGGCCGAGAGCTATGATTACACTATGCCATTTAGAAACTGGCCAAATGTCACATATGTTAACATATGTGACATTCACATGGAACTACGGAACAGCTGATCTGACATACATGGTCTGCATGTAAAGTAAGGAATACCCACGTGTAGCGACATTATCCTCGACACCGCCTCCAGAACGTCCTGGAAATCATGAAACATAAGCTTCGTGTCAGGAGTGAGGTAACATAGGGTTAAACGTCTACAGAGATATGATTGCACACCGATATACCATATAGGACAGTTTGAAATGGATAGCCCACTCAGAGACAATATACCGACTCCGAAACGTTCGTACAAATGCAGTGGCATCGCGACCTGCACGCACACGTGCGTGCGTGTGTGCCTTACAAATTCATCGTGTAAATCAGAACCTAGAATCCGTCTCACATCAATCTCAACCAACAACTTCAACTGACCATTGTGAGATTTCCTGCATAGACGTCCCCGTCCAGATCTGTGACGTTGACCTCTGTTTCAAGGACGGTCAACAGCAATGCTTCCGCCGCTTCAAGGTCAAGGCCGGAATCATCTTCATTTTTCTTGCCCTTCCGATGAGGCGTCCTCTGGCGTAGAAAGGCGTTGACGTCTGCCATAGCACCTGACGCCGTGTACGGGTGTTTTCTCTGGAGAAGATATCGGTTTCAAGATACCTTTAGACGTTGCCAATACTTGGGTTGATTGTGAAAACGGTTGTGTATGAGTGAAATGTATATTACATTGAAGTATATCCAAATAACAATAGCCTTAGAAATACGTGTTCGCTGTGACAGGTATCGAAATATGACCTTTAATATTACCATACAAAACGACAAAAGAATTTATTGAGACATGTCAATCAGAAACATACTGATTGACTCATAGGATATATAAATCCATTTTATAAAGATAAACGGGTATCTTTCGTCAAGGTAGTAGGCCTAGGCATCGCTATACTGTTGTCCGCGGTTTTCTCTAGTAAAGGTGTAAGACCCGACTCACCTCCCACTCCCATGTGAGTACTGCCTGTCTCACTGAATGTTGTTTTACGGCGCAGTCAGTACTACTATAGCTATAGTATGACCAGAAATTATTGAGAATTTTAGGAATATGTTTAATTGGATTTCTAGCATAAACAACCTTGACCAGCTATCAAGTGCTTGGTTTCATTCAAGAGAGACAACTCCGTTAATTCTTTTCATTAGTTTGTGAAGAGTTATCCTTTGTTTTTCAGACGACATTTTCAGTGAAGAGTTACCCCCTTTGTTCAGTCTTGTTTTATAACAAGGACATCAGATCAGCTAAAGTGATTTCAAGTAGAACAGGCATCCCTTTGTCCACTGTTTATCGTGTTTTGAAAAATATTGCAAATTGATATGGCATTGAGCACCAGGGAGGCGCAGGTAGGCCCAGAAAATTGACTGTCGGTGACAGGAGGCGGTTTGGTATTCTTGTTTCTAAAAACAAACGAAGGAGTTTAGAAAACTTAAGGCTGGATATGATTGATAGAGGAACTGTGGCTGTCTGTAAGGAGACAATTAGAACTGAGCTGCATGCAATGGTTCGCAGAAAAGTCGAGGAATTCCATCACCGATCATGACACCTGAACAGAAGGAGCGAAGGTTGAACTGGTGCTTACAGCATAGAAATTTTAACTGGGACAATGTAATTTTCTCAGATGAAAGTTCTGTGTGGCTGTTTCCTAATACACTGAAATTCTGGACCAAACAAACTGAAAACCTTTGTATCAGCGCCCAAAGTACAGTCCCAAATTTAACGTGTGGGGTGGCATATCTGTGTTAGGGGCAACGCCCCTCTGTGTATTTGAAGGGAATATGAACAGTGAGCGGTACACAGATATTCTCGAGGGACATTTACTTCCATCTGCTCACGTGTTCTGTGGAAATGTTTGGACTTTCCAGCAGGACAACGACCCAAAACATCGTTCAAAGCATTCACAGGCTTGGTTTCGGACGCAAAATATGACATTATTAGATTGGCCAAGCTATAGCCCTGACCTAAATCCAACAGAAAATGTTTGGGGACTTATGAAGGAAAGTGTCAATAAGAACATTCTGACAAATATTGCTGAAATGAAAGAAGAGGTGGTCCGATATTGGGACAGCATGGACCACGACTTTCTAACTTCTTTGATCAATAGTATAGCCCGCCGCATTGAAGCCTGCATTGCTGCCCATGGTGACTTGACAAAATACTAACTGTTCACCTGTCTTTGAACTGGAGTTATGTTTAAAAAATATAAAAAATTACAATCTTTAAATTCTCAATAATTTCTGGTTGTACTGTATATCACATTACAGTTGGTTCGGGCGGTGGGGTAGCCTAGTGGTTAAAGCGTCCGCTCGTAACGCCGAAGACACGGGTTTCGAATCCCCACATGGGCACAATGTGTGAAGCCCATTTCTGGTGTTCCCCGCCGTGATATTGCTGGAATATTGCTAAATTCGGCGTAAAACCAAACTCACTCACTCACACCGTACTTATCACCTTTTTCATATTCTCTCCGTCTTTTTCTATGTTTTTCTTCTCTGGACCCGAATACCTCTTCCTCTGTCTACTGCAACCTTCAAGTAAATTGGAGTGCAAGTTTATAAATTTGACTGTACAATACATTTAACATAATCTTCAATTGACTGATCACCAAGCAAATATCTTTGTCTTAATTTTTCCACAAGCTAAATAGAGTATGCCACGCCCACTTACGGACTACTGCTTCCTGGGTTTGTGTTGCGCTGTTGCGCTGAACAGGTTCAGGTTCATATAAACTGAGGGGGCGGTGAGGTAGCCCAGTGGTCAAAGCTTATCGCTCGTCACGCTGGCCGTTCGGGTTCGATTCCCCACATGGGTACAACGTGTGAAGCTCATTTCTGGTGTCTCCTGCCGTGATATTGCTGGAATATCGCTAAAAGCGGCGTAAAACCAAACTCACTCAGTCAGTCATAGTAACAAAATTCAGTACACGCCTGGTGCTTTGGGTCCTTATTTTTCCCAAAAAACGTAACTATTTTGAAGAGCGTTTTGATTGTGACTTTCAACTCCCAAACATTGTGTGCATTTTTGCCTAAACACCACAGATATCCTTTACTGTTAGAGGGGCGCTGGGGTGCTTGTCAGGATGAAGAAACAATGATCCCGGTCTTATTTGATTATCACGGCGAGGGACACAATAATGAGCTTCACACATTGTACCCATTTCGGGAATCGAACCCGGGTCTTCGGTGTGACAAGCGAACGCTACCCCACCGCCCCAAATTGCCCCACTAGGCTTCCCTACCGTCCCTTACTACGCAGTGAAGTTACTATTGTAGATGTATATGTAAAAGATTGGACTCATATGTGTGTTTCAGTCATCATCCTCCGCACGTTTATAGCAGAATGAAAACAAAACATTTTCTAAATGAAAATATGAATAATTACTTCGTAAGTCTTCCTGCCCCTTGCAACAATTGCAAGGCTTGTTTACGACGCCATTACGATCCGAGGGGGGCATGCCCTTGACATTTTTGGTGACGTTAGTCATGGGAGGCGTGACGGCTGAAGAGCTCAAATTACTGGCTGGAGGACTCGTGGTTCTACCGACGACACTGTCGCTATCTTTGTTACCTGCAAGGAAGGGAACATCTTTTTATTGTGTTTGATAACTTTTGAGAGAGTTGACCGGCTTCGGAGTTTTGTTGGCAGAACGTCAACCCGGAAAGGGGGTTCACATGCGTGACTGTGTGATACCAAGGACGTTATAAGATGATACTTTATGTTACCCTGCCTGGCAATGTTAAAGAGACTGGTTAGCTCAGAGTCTGTGTAGGGTATCCATGCTAAACTGCCACATCGGTATCCCAGTCCCTTAACACCGTAGCCATACGCACGCATGCGCATACCAGTGGTTCAGTGTATGTACAATGGTCCGTCTCTTATTCCCAATGTTGCTCGGCGCCAGGCGGGCCAACATCAAGTACACCTTTTAACGACTTTAGAAGTCAAGCAAACGAATATTCTGTCTCTAACAAACATCTGAAGTCAGAGTGAGTTTATGTTTACGCCGCACTAATCAATAGTCAAGCTATATGGCGACGCTCTGTAAATATTCGAGTCTGGACAAAACAATCCAGTGATTAATAGCATGAGCATCGATCTACGCAATTGGGATACGATGACATGTGTCAACCAAATAAGCAAGTCTCACCACCCGATCCCGTTAGTCGCCTCTTACGACAAGATGGGTTACTGAAGATCAATGCTAACCCGGATCTTCACGGGTCTAGATTACGATGTTGTGGTCCCTCTGCTAGCCCCGGGAGACTATCCACTAGAGCAGGGAGGTGATCTCTGGACTTAAATACGGAGAATTTACGACCTGAAACAGAACACCTTAATGCCACTGCAATATAGAACTATTGACTATAACGAAAGAAAACGGTCACATTGGATGCTTGTTAAAGACAGAAGATAATTCCGATCACTACTTCAAGACATTTTGTTCCTCTGAAAACTCAAAAAAAAATGAGTTACCCATAAATTAATTAATTATTTTTTTGTTAGAAAGAAACGATTTCAGATTTCAGTATTAAGCATTACTACTGAACTTTCCAACAAACGGAGCACCTCAATGCTATGCTATTTAACAAACCTACCCACAATGCATCCCATCAGAAGAAACCGGAAGCAGCAGTTGCTGTTGGCGGGGGTGTTTATCTGAAAGACGCTGTTCTCCAGGGCCGGATATGAATGGTTGTTGAATGACTTGGTGCCATTCACTCTCTGAGGACAAGATAAATATGGCAGTTTAGGTACACGGTGGCATGGAACTGTATACACCATCGAGACGAGTTAAGCACAACATTATTTTTGTTATTCAACATTTCCACCTTGATATGCTCAACCATTACAGGTTACCACAGCAACCACCAATCAGGGTATGGACATATGGTAAAATCCAGAACCGGACGTGGATCAGAAGCAGTACCGCTGACCTATGAGACAACTCGTCAACGTATATCATATACCCTACTGCTCCTTTTTTTTCCTGAAACTGTAAGTTTCTTGCGTTTGTTTGTTGTTAAACAACAGCAATATTCCAATTGTTTGATGGGCATTCTAGAAGTTGGTGACTCAAAAATGAAACATACAACTTTATGGATGACAACTTCTTGTTCATTGCATAAGCGACGTTTCGATGTAGATTGTTACATCGATATCAAGCTAAAAGTGAATACAATCAGATGTAGAGGGGAATATATACACAATATGTTTTAACAACAGCAGATCAATTACATGTTGTTGTTAATGTTTATCCCATTTCATGTAGCTGGAATATTGCTATATGTCTGTGGGATATGATGACATATGTCAACCAAGTCAGCGAGCCTGACCACACGATCCTGTTAGTCGCCAAGTTTCTTGCGGATCACACACAGGCATTCTCACAGGAAACAATATAAATTTTGAAGTCTTTTCATTATACACCAAAGCACATATTTAGTTTATCTATGATTTTGTGAATGACGTCTTATTGTTTCGCTGATATTTCCTGCGCCGTCATAATGCAACTCCATGACAATTGTGACGTCACAAATGGCGAAATCCCGATTGTTGTAACGAAATGACGAACATTCGTGAACATTCACATATTCTCGAAGATGCAATATGATATGTTTGTAGCACCCAAGCTAATACATAGTCTGTAAAAATATAAGGTATTTTAAACAATAAGCAGTTAATACTTCCTTACTATACATGTGTTATGTTCTTTCAGCCTGAGTAATCTTTCTGTCTCTTCCAATCAAGTTCAGGAAAAAGATCGGTTTCAAATTTAGGGTCTGATTTCTGGGGCAGAATGTATTAAGTCAGTTAGCCGGTGTAAGTCAGTGTAGCCTGGGCCCAATAAACATTGATTGATTGATAAAAAATCAGTTAGAAAATGTCGTCATTGCTGGTAAATACATGAACCCTGTTTCTTCTTTGAGGTGTTTGACGAAGCAGGAGAGTACCCTACCCTGCCTCTATGTATACATTATTAGGAATATACAATCCAAAAAAAGAAACGCATAGGTGAGATTTGATATATGAAATTTTAAATATTTTGCCAAATTAGTGGTTGATTGTTATACTTTTGTAATGCTGGTCTGTGTAAATGAAACGAATGCACAGCGCCGAAACGCATCTTCGGAAACGTTAATGCAGGTATATATATGTTTAAGTGTCGACTTGCATGAAAATGTCATAGATGAAAAATCGCCCGCCTCAACCCCACGGAACATTTGTGTGATGACCTCGGCCGACACGTACGTGAACCGGCACCCCAGATGTTAGATCAGCTGTCGCAGGCATTGCAAGAGGAATGGGTAAGAATTCCAAAAGGCCGAAATCAAAAACTTAATCAGTTCATGCCGAGACGGTGCAGAGCAGTTTTGGGGGGCTCAAGGTGACCACAACAGATATTGAAGTCTGGGAAAAGACGCCTTCACGTATTGAACCATTTATAAGCTATACATGTTAACACACATTTGATCTTTTATACTGTGAATTTTGGCTACAACTGATGCAGAATTAACATGTGTCACATCAGTTTAAAGTTAGCAGAATTTCGTGAAAACACCATGTGCGTTTCTTTTTTGGGAGAGTATACATGTACTCCACGTGACCAAAATAGTGACCACCCATTGCCAATGCTGTGACATGTTGCAGAAAATGCAAATAATTGTTAACAGTTTATATGCCAGTCGGCAAGTGATAAACCTTGCATTTCTCCCGAGTGTATAAACAGTCACACGCACACGTGCATGCACGTAGGCCTGTTACATCTCATTGCTGACTAAAGAACTTACGTCTAGTTGGATGGTACTTGTCCCATTGACTCCCAGCCATAATCTGTCTGCACGGCAGGAGCCCCCATTACGGTCTTCACCTGAAGTGAGTGAGTGAGTGGATTGGTGAGTGAGTGAGTAGGTGAGCAGGTGAGTGAGTAGGTGAGCAGGTGAGTGAGTGAGTGAGTAGGTGAGTGATGGAGTAGGTGAGTTAGTGAGTGAGTGAGTAGGTGAGTGAGTGAGAGTGAGTGAGTGAGTGAGTAGGTGAGTGAGTGAGTGAGTAGGTGAGTGAGTGAGTGAGTAGTAAGTAAAACAGCCCATAGGGAAGAATTACGTTGAAATACATTGTCAGCCAAAACAGTTTTATGCTTCATTACTGACTCATGAACTTCTAGAACACCGATGAAAGAATGACAACTGTGATAACAGTATGAAGAACATCACCTACAAATAACCATTTTTATCAGAATTGGTTCAACCATTATCTGACATTGCTTAATACTTTATTTTACCCGTGCGGTTCAAATTGACTAATGAACAGCTGCGTCAGCAGTTTTTTATCTGATTTCTGTGGAACATGATTTTAATGTGCTTTCAAGTATTTCAGCCTTTTGGGTTGATTTGCATTGGTTCGTGATGCTGATTTTAAATTATTTCTACAAATCTCCAGCGTTGTTGTGTAAAATAAACCAGGAAAAGATTTATGTAATTTCTTATGTTATTAGTCTCGGAGAGCCAACCAAAAATAAGGAACATCTGTACTCGTGTACAGTGTTGTATATTCCTCGATAAACCACTTTCTCACCATGTATCTCTATATACCCTAGTTTTACGGTGTATTGAAGGACCATGTGTAGACATGGGCTTGCGTCGGTGTCATCCGGGCACCAGGTGCCATGGTTTCCTCCATATCCTGTCTTCACTGAAACTGTACCGGAACTAGAAGAGAACACTGCCCTTGATGTGTCGATTGGGTGTGCGCACGTCGCTGAAACGCAAATAGATAAAAATATTCTCATTATCAGAATGACATTTATCAGAACGGATTGCACAAAAATTCTTATGCTATATGTTGACAGAGACCACATGACTGCAACATCCTCGCGGTTGATAATACATATATCTCACCTCCAGCAGTAGACGACAACACCATACAGCCGAGATACACCAACACAGACCACATGACTGCTATATCCTGGTGGTGGAAAATACATATATCTCCCCTCCAGCAGACGGCCACACCATACAGCCGAGATATACCAAAACAGACCACATGACTGCTACATCTTGGCGGTTGATAATACATATATCTCACTTCTAGCACACGGCCACACCATACAGCTGAGATACACCAACACAGACCACATGACTGCTACATCACGGCGGTTGATAATACATATATCTCACTTTTAGCAGACGGCAGCACCATAAAGCCGAGATACACAAACACGGAACCACATGACTGCTACATCCTGGCGCTTGATAATACATATATCTCACCTCTAGCACACGGTCACATCATACAGCCGAGATACACCAACACAGACAAAATGGCTACTACATCCTGCTGGTTGATAATACATATATCTCACCTCCAGCAGACGGCCACACCATACAGCCGAGAAACACCAACACAGACCAAATGACTGCTACATCCCGACGGTTGATAATACATATGACTCTCCTCCAGGAGACGGCCACACCATACAGCCGAGATATACCAACACAGACCACATGACTGCTACATCCTGGCGCTTGATAATACATATATCTCACCTCAAGCAGACGGCCACACCATACAGCCAAGATAAACCAACACAAACCACATGACTGCTACATCCTGGCACTTGATAATACATATATCTTACCTCCAGCAGACGGCCACTCCATACAGCCAAGATACACCAACACAGACCACATGGCTGCTACATCCTGGCGGTTGATAATACATATATCTCACCTCCAGCAGACGGCCACACCATACAGCCGAGATATAAAAAAAACACAGACCACATGACTGCTACATCCTGCTGGTTTATAATACATATATCTTACCTCAAGCAGAGAGCCACACCATAAAGCAGAGATACACCAACACAGACCACATGGTTGCTACATCCTGGCGCTTGATAATACATATATCTCACTTCCAGCAGACGGCCACATCATACAGCCGACATACACCAACACAGACGACATGAAGGCTACATCCTGGCGCTTGATAATACATATATCTTACCTCAAGCAGACGGCCACACCATACAGCCAAGATAAACCAACACAGACAACATGACTGCTACATCCTGGCGCTTGATAATACATATATCTCACTTCCAGCAGACGGCCACATCATACAGCCGACATACACCAACACAGACGACATGAAGGCTACATCCTGGCGCTTGATAATACATATATCTTACCTCCAGCAGACGGACACATCATACAGCCGAGATACACCAACACAGACCAAACGACTGCTACATCCTGGCGGTTAATAATACATATATCTAACTTTTGGCAGACGGCCACACCATACAGCCGAGATACACCAACACAGACCACATGGCTGCTACATCCTGGCGGTTGATAATACATATATCTCACCTCCAGCAGACGGCCACACCATACAGCCGAGATATAAAAAAAACACAGACCACATGACTGCTACATCCTGCTGGTTTATAATACATATATCTTACCTCAAGCAGAGAGCCACACCATAAAGCAGAGATACACCAACACAGACCACATGGTTGCTACATCCTGGCGGTTGATAATACATATATCTCACTTCCAGCAGACGGCCACATCATACAGCCGACATACACCAACACAGACGACATGAAGGCTACATCCTGGCGCTTGATAATACATATATCTTACCTCCAGCAGACGGCCACTCCATACAGCCGAGATACACCAACACTGACCACATGACTACTACATCCTGGCGGTTAATAATAAATATATCTAACCTCTAGCAGACGGCCACTCCGTACAGTCGAGATACAACAACACAGACCACATGACTGCTACATCCTGCTGGTTGATGATACATATATCTTACCTCCAGCAGAGAGCCACACCATAAAGCAGAGATACACCAACACAGACCACATGGCTGCTACATCCTGGCGCTTGATAATACATATATCTCACCTCTAGCAGACGGCAACATCATACAGCCGAGATACACCAACACAGACCACATGACTGCTACATCCTTGCGCTTGATAATACATATATCTCACCTCTAGCAGACGTCCACATCATACAGCCGAGATACACCAACACAGAGCACATAACCTCTACACCCTGGCGCTTGATAATACGTGTATGTCAACTCCAGCAGACGGCCACAACATACAGCTGAGATACACCAACACAGACCACATGATTGCTACATCCTGACGGTTGATAATACATATATCTCACCTCCAGCAGAAGGTCACATCATACAGCCAAGATACACCAACACAGACCACATAAAGGCTACATCCTTGCGGTTGATAATACATATATCTTACCTCCAGCAGACGTTCACGCCATACAGCCGAGATACACCAACACAGACCACATGACTGCTACATCCTGACGGTTGATAATACATATATCTCACCTCCAGCAGACGGTCACATCATACAGCCAAGATACACCAACACAGACCACATGAAGGCTACATCCTGGCGCTTGATAATACATATATCTTACCTCCAGCAGACGGCCACGCCATACAGCCGAGATACACCAAGACAGAGCACATGACTGATACATCCTGGTGGTTGATAAGACATATATCTCACCTCCAGCAGTAGGCGACCACACCATACAGCTGAGATACACCAACACAGACAACGTGACTGCTACATTCCGTTGGTTGATAATACATATACCGGGTACTTTACCTTCAGCAGACGGCCACACCATAAAGCCGAGATACACCAACACAGACCACATGACTCCTACATCCTGGTGGTTGATAATACATATATCTCACCTCCAGCAAACGGACACACCATACATCCAAGATACACCAACACAGACCACATGACTGCTACATCCTGGTGGTTGATAATACATATATCTTACCTCCAGCAGACGGACACATCATACAGCCGAGATACACCAACACAGACCAAACGACTGCTACATCCTGGCGGTTAATAATACATATATCTAACTTTTGGCAGACGGCCACACCATACAGCCGAGATACACCAACACAGACCACATGACGGCTACATCCTGGCGGTTGATAAGACATATATTTCACCTCTAGCACACGACCACACCTTAAAGCCGAGATACACCAACACAGACCACATGACTGCTACATCCTGGAGGTTGATAATAAATATATCTCACCTCCAGCAGACGGCCACACCATACAGCTGAGATACACCAACACAGACCACATGACTGCTACATTCAGGCGGTTGATAATACATATATCTCACTTCTGGCAGACGGCAGCACCATACAGCCGAGATACACCAACACGGAACCACATTACTGCTACATCCTGGCGGTTGATAATACATATATCTCACCACTAGCAGACGGTCACATCATACAGCTGAGATACACCAACACAGACCAAATGGCCACTACATCCTGGCTGTTGCTAATACATATATCTCACCTCCAGCAGACGACCACACCATACAGCCGAGATACACCAACACAGACCACATTACTGCTACATCACGGCGGTTGATAATACATATATCTCACCTTCAGCAGACGGCCACACCATACAGCCGAGATACACCAACACAGACCACATGACTGCTACATCCTGGAGGTTGATAATACATATATCTTACCTCCAGCAGAGAGCCACACCATAAAGCCGAGATACACCAACACAGACCACATGGCTGCTACATCCTGGCGGTTGATAATACATATATCTCACCTCTAGCACAAGGTCACACCATACAGCCGAAATACACCAACACAGACCACATGGTTGCTACATCCTGACGGTTGATAATACATATATCTAACTTTTGGCCGAAGTTCACACCATACAGCCGAGATACACCAACACAGACCACATGGCTGCTACATCCTGGCGGTTGATAATACATCTACCTCATCTCCAGCAGACGGCCACACCATACAGCAGAGATACACCAAAACAGACCACATGACTGCTACATCCTGGCGGTTGATAATACATATATCTCCACTCCAGCAGACGGCCACACCATACAGCCGAGATACACCAAAACAGACCACATGACTGCTACATCCTGGCGGTTGATAATACATATATCTTACCTCCAGCAGAGAGCCACACCATAAAGCCGAGATACACCAACACTGACCACATGGCTGCTACATCCTGGCGGTTGATAATACATATATCTCACCTCTAGCACAAGGTCACACCATACAGCCGAAATACACCAACACAGACCACATGATTGCTACATCCTGGTGGTTGATAATACATATATCTCACCTCCAGCAGTAGGCCACACCATACAGCCGAGATACACCAACACAGACCACATGACTGCTACATCCTGGCGCTTGATAATACATCTACCTCATCTCCAGCAGACGGCCAAACCATACAGCCGTGATACACCAACACAGACCACATGACTGTTACATCCTGGCGCTTGATAATACATATATCTCACCTCCAGCAGACGGCCACACCATCCAACTGAGATACACCAACACAGACCAAATGACTGCTACATCCTGGTGGTTGAAAATACATATATCTTACCTCCAGCAGACGGCCAAACCATAAAGCCGAGATACACCAACACAGACCACATGGCTGCTACATCCTGGCGGTTGATAATACATATATCTCACCTCTAGCACAAGGTCACACCATACAGCCGAAATACACCAACACAGACCACATGTTTGCTACATCCTGACGGTTGATAATACATATATCTAACTTTTGGCCGAAGTTCACACCATACAGCCGAGATACACCAACACAGACCACATGGCTGCTACATCCTGGCGGTTGATAATACATATATCTCACCTCCAGCAGTTGCGACCAAACCATACAGCTGAGATACACCAACACAGACCACATGACTGCTACATCCTGGTGGTTGATAATACATATATCTTACCTCCAGCAGACGGCCACGTCATCCAGCTGAAATACACCAACACAGACCACATGACTGCTACATCCTGGCGGTTGATAATACATATATCTCACCTCCAGCAGACGGCCACACCATACAGCCGAGATACACCAACACAGACCACATGGCTGCTACATCCTGGCGGTTGATAATACATATATCTCACCTCCAGCAGACGGCCACACCATCCAGCTGAGATACACCAACACAGACCACATGACTGCTACATCCTGGTGGTTGATGATACATATAACTCACCTCCAGCAGACGGCTAAACCATACAGCCAAGATACACCAACACAGACCACATGACTGCTACATCCTGGCGGTTGATAATACATATATCTCACCTCCAGCAGACGGCCACACCATACACCCCGGATACACCAACACAGACCACATGACTGCTACATCCTGGTGGTTGATAATACATATATCTTACCTCCAGCAGACGGCCACATCATGCAGCTGAAATACACCAACACAGACCACATGACTGCTACATCCTGGCGGTTGATAATACATATATCTTACCTCCAGCAGACGGCCACACCATACAGCCGAGATACACCAACACAGACCACATGGCTGCTACATCCTGGCGGTTGATAATACATATATCTCACCTCCAGCAGACGGCCACACCATCCAGCTGAGATACACCAACACAGACCACATGACTGCTACATCCTGGTGGTTGATGATACATATATCTCACCTCCAGCAGACGGCCAAACCATACAGCCAAGATACACCAACACAGACCACATGACTGCTACATCCTGGAGGTTGATCATACATATATCTCACCTCAAGCAGACGGCCACACCATACAGCCGAGATACACCAACTAAGATCACATGACTGCTACATCCTGGAGGTGGATAATACATATATCTCACCTCCAGCAGACGGCCACACCATACAGCTGAGATACACCAACACTGACCACATGACTGCTACATCCTGGCGGTTCAAAATACATATATCTTACCTCCAGCAGACGGCACACACCATACAGCCGAGATACATCAACACAGACCGCATGGTTGCTACATCCTGGCGGCTGATAATACATATATCTTACCTCCAGCAGACGGCCACACCATAAAGCTGAGACACACCAACACAGACCACATGGCTGCTACAACCTGGCGGTTGATAATACATATATCTCACCTCCAGCAGACGGCCACACCATAAAGCCGAAATACACCAACACAGACTACATGACTTCTACATCCTGGCGGTTGATAATACATATATCTCACCTCCAGCAGACGGCCAAACCATACAGCCGAGATACACCAACACAGACCACATGGCTGCTACATCCTGGCGCTTGATAATACATATATCTCACCTCCAGCAGACAGCCACACCATCCAGCTGAGATACACCAACACAGACCACATGACTGCTACATCCTGGTGGTTGATGATACATATAACTCACCTCCAGCAGACGGCCAAACCATACAGCCAAGATACACCAACACAGACCACATGACTGCTACATCCTGGCGGTTGATAATACATATATCTCACCTCCAGCAGACGGCCACACCATGCACCCCGGATACACCAACACAGACCACATGACTGCTACATCCTGGTGGTTGATAATACATATATCTCACCTCCAGCAGACGGCCACATCATCCAGCTGAAATACACCAACACAGACCACATGACTGGTACATCCTGGAGGTTGATAATACATATATCTTACCTCCAGCAGACGGCCACACCATACAGCCGAGATACACCAACACAGACCACATGGCTGCTACATCCTGGCGGTTGATAATACATATATCTCACCTCCAGCAGACGGCCACACCATCCAGCTGAGATACACCAACACAGACCACATGACTGCTACATCCTGGTGGTTGATGATACATATATCTCACCTCCAGCAGAGACTGGCCAAACCATACAGCCAAGATACGCCAACACAGACCACATGACTGCTGCATCCTGGAGGTTGATAATACATATATCTCACCTCAAGCAGACGGCCACACCATACAGCCGAGATACACCAACTAAGATCACATGACTGCTACATCCTGGCGGTGGAAAATACATATATCTCACCTCCAGCAGACGGCCACACCATACAGCTGAGATACACCAACACTGACCACATGACTGCTACATCCTGGCGGTTGATAATACATATATCTTACCTCCAGCAGACGGCCACACCATACAGCCGAGATACATCAACACAGACCGCATGGTTGCTACATCCTGGCGGCTGATAATACATATATCTTACCTCCAGCAGACGGCCACACCATAAAGCTGAGACACACCAACACAGACCACATGGCTGCTACATCCTGGCGGTTGATAATACATATATCTCACCTCCAGCAGACGGACACACCATAAAGCCGAGATACACCAACACAGACCACATGACTGCTACATCCTGGCGGTTGATGATACATATATCTCACCTCTAACAGACGGCCACACCATACAGCCAAGATACACCATCACAGACTACATGACTTCTACATCCTGGCGGTTGATAATACATATATCTCACCTCCAGCAGACGGCCAAACCATACAGCCGAGATACACCAACTAAGATCACATGACTGCTACATCCTGGAGGTGGATAATACATATATCTCACCTCCAGCAGACGGCCACACCATACAGCTGAGATACACCAACACTGACCACATGACTGCTACATCCTGGCGGTTCAAAATACATATATCTTACCTCCAGCAGACGGCCACACCATACAGCCGAGATACATCAACACAGACCGCATGGTTGCTACATCCTGGCGGCTGATAATACATATATCTTACCTCCAGCAGACGGCCACACCATAAAGCTGAGACACACCAACACAGACCACATGGCTGCTACAACCTGGCGGTTGATAATACATATATCTCACCTCCAGCAGACGGCCACACCATAAAGCCGAAATACACCAACACAGACTACATGACTTCTACATCCTGGCGGTTGATAATACATATATCTCACCTCCAGCAGACGGCCAAACCATACAGCCGAGATACACCAACACAGACCACATGGCTGCTACATCCTGGCGCTTGATAATACATATATCTCACCTCCAGCAGACAGCCACACCATCCAGCTGAGATACACCAACACAGACCACATGACTGCTACATCCTGGTGGTTGATGATACATATAACTCACCTCCAGCAGACGGCCAAACCATACAGCCAAGATACACCAACACAGACCACATGACTGCTACATCCTGGCGGTTGATAATACATATATCTCACCTCCAGCAGACGGCCACACCATGCACCCGGATACACCAACACAGACCACATGACTGGTACATCCTGGTGGTTGATAATACATATATCTCACCTCCAGCAGACGGCCACATCATCCAGCTGAAATACACCAACACAGACCACATGACTGGTACATCCTGGAGGTTGATAATACATATATCTTACCTCCAGCAGACGGCCACACCATACAGCCGAGATACACCAACACAGACCACATGGCTGCTACATCCTGGCGGTTGATAATACATATATCTCACCTCCAGCAGACGGCCACACCATCCAGCTGAGATACACCAACACAGACCACATGACTGCTACATCCTGGTGGTTGATGATACATATATCTCACCTCCAGCAGACGGCCAAACCATACAGCCAAGATACGCCAACACAGACCACATGACTGCTACATCCTGGAGGTTGATAATACATATATCTCACCTCAAGCAGACGGCCACACCATACAGCCGAGATACACCAACTAAGATCACATGACTGCTACATCCTGGCGGTGGAAAATACATATATCTCACCTCCAGCAGACGGCCACACCATACAGCTGAGATACACCAACACTGACCACATGACTGCTACATCCTGGCGGTTGATAATACATATATCTTACCTCCAGCAGACGGCCACACCATACAGCCGAGATACATCAACACAGACCGCATGGTTGCTACATCCTGGCGGCTGATAATACATATATCTTACCTCCAGCAGACGGCCACACCATAAAGCTGAGACACACCAACACAGACCACATGGCTGCTACATCCTGGCGGTTGATAATACATATATCTCACCTCCAGCAGACGGCCACACCATAAAGCCGAGATACACCAACACAGACCACATGACTGCTACATCCTGGCGGTTGATGATACATATATCTCACCTCTAACAGACGGCCACACCATACAGCCAAGATACACCATCACAGACTACATGACTTCTACATCCTGGCGGTTGATAATACATATATCTCACCTCCAGCAGACGGCCAAACCATACAGCCGAGATACACCAACACAGACCACATGGCTGCTACATCCTGGCGGTTGATAATACATATATCTCACCTCCAGGAGACGGCCACACTATACAGCCAAGATACACCAACACAGACTACATGACTTCTACATCCTGGCGCTTGATAATACATATATCTCACCTCGAGCAAACGGTCAAATCATACAGCAGGGATACACCAACACAGGCCACATGGTTGCTACATCCTGACGGTTGATAATACATATATCTAACTTTTGGCCGAAGTCCACACCATACAGCCGAGATACACCAACACAGACCACATGGCTGCTACATCCTGGTGGTTGATAATACATATATCTCACCTCCAGCAGACGGCCACACCATACAGCCGAGATACACCAACTAAGATCACATGGCTGCTACATCCTGGCGGTTGATAAGACATATATCTTACCTCCAGCAAACGGCCAAACCATACAGCCGAGATACACCAACACAGACCACATGACTGCTACATCCTGACGGTTGATAATACATATATCTAACTTTTGGTCGAAGTCCACACCATACAGCCGTGATACATCAACACAGACCACATGACTGCTACATCCTGGCGGTGGATAATACATATATCTCACCTCCAGCAGCAGACGACCACACCATACAGCCGAGATACACCAACACAGACCACATGACTGCTACATCCTGGCGGTGGATAATACATATATCTCACCTCCAGCAGTAGGCGACCTCACCTTAAAGCCGAGATACACCAACACAGACCAAATGACTGCTACATCCTGACGGTTGATAATACATATATCTCACCTCCAGCAGACGGTCACACCATCCAGCTGAGATACACCAACACAGACCACATGACTACTACATCCTGGAGGTGGATAATACATATATCTTACCTCCAGCAAACGGCCGCACCATAAAGCCGAGATACACCAACACAGACCACATGGCTGCTACATCCTGGTGGTTGATGATACATATATCTTACCTCTAGCAGACGGCCACACCATACAGCCAAGATACATCAACACAGACTACATGACTTCTACATCCTGGCAGTTGATAATACATATATCTCACCTCCAGCAGACGGCCACACCATCCAGCTGAGATACACCAACACAGACCACATGACTGCTACATCCTGGCGGTTGATAATACATATATCTCACCTTCAGCAGCAGACGACCACACCATACAGCCGAGATACACCAACGCAGACCACATGACTGCTACATCCTGGCGGTGGATAATACATATATCTCACCTCCAGCAGTAGGCGACCACACCATACAGCCAAGATACACCAACACAGACCACATGACTGCTACATCCTGACGGTTGATAATAAATATATCTAACTTTTGGCCGAAGTCCACACCATACAGCCGAGACACACCAACACAGACCACATGGCTGCTACATCCTGGCGGTTGATAATACATATATCTCACCTCCAGCAGACGGCCACACCATACAGCCAAGATACACCAACTAAGATCACATGGTTGCTACATGCTGTTGGTTGATAATACATATATCTTACCTCCAGCAAACGGCCAAACCATACAGCCGAGATACACCAACACAGACCACATGACTGCTACATCCTGATGGTTGATAATACATATATCTAACTTTTGGTCGAAGTCCACACCACACAGCCAAGATACATCAACACAGACCACATGACTGCTACATCCTGGCGGTTGATAATACATATATCTCACCTTCAGCAGCAGACGACCACACCATACAGCCGAGATACACCAACACAGACCACATCACTGCTACATCCTGGTGGTGGATAATACATATATCTCACCTCCAGCAGTAGGCGACCTCACCTTAAAGCCGAAATACACCAACACAGACCACATGACTGCTACATCCTGACGGTTGATAATACATATGTCTCACCTCCAGCAGACGGACACACCATCCAGCTGAGATACACCAACACAGACCACATGACTGCTACATCCTGGCGGTTCAAAATACATATATCTTACCTCCAGCAGACGGCCACACCATAAAGCCGAGACACACCAACACAGACCACATGGCTGCTACATCCTGGCGGTGGATAATACATATATCTTACCTCCAGCAGACGGCCACACCATACAGCCGAGATACACCAACACAGACCACATGACTGCTACATCCTGGCGGTGGATAATACAAATATCTCACCTCCAGCAGACGGCCTCACCATACAGCCGAGATACACCAACACAGACCACATGACTGCTACATCCTGACGGTGGATAATACATATATCTCACCTCCAGCAGTAGGCTACCACACCATCCAGCCGAGATACACCAACACAGACCACATGACTGCTACATCCTGGCGGTTGATAATACATATATCTTACCTCCAGCAAACGGCCAAACCATACAGCCGAGATACACCAACACAGACCACATGACTGCTACATCCTGATGGTTGATAATACATACATCAAACTTTTGGTCGAAGTCCACACCACACAGCCAAGATACATCAACACAGACCACATGACTGCTACATCCTGGCGGTTGATAATACATATATCTCACCTTCAGCAGCAGACGACCACACCATACAGCCGAGATACACCAACACAGACCACATCACTGCTACATCCTGGTGGTGGATAATACATATATCTCACCTCCAGCAGTAGGCGACCTCACCTTAAAGCCGAGATACACCAACACAGACCACATGACTTCTACATTCTGGCGGTTGATAATACATATATCGCACCTCCAGCAGACGGCCTCACCATACAGCCGAGATACACCAACACAGACCACATGACTGCTACATCCTGACGGTGGATAATACATATATCTCACCTCCAGCAGTAGGCTACCACACCATCCAGCCGAGATACACCAACACAGACCACATGACTGCTACATCCTGGCGGTTGATAATACATATATCTTACCTCCAGCAAACGGCCAAACCATACAGCCGAGATACACCAACACAGACCACATGACTGCTACATCCTGACGGTTGATAATACATATATCAAACTTTTGGCCGAAGTCCACACCATACAGCCGAGATACACCAACCCAGACCACATGGCTGCTACATCCTGGCGGTTGATAATACATATATCTCTCCTCTAGCAGACGGCCACACCATACAGCCGAGATACACCAACACAGACCACATGACTGCTACATCCTGGCGGTGGATAATACATATATCTCACTTCCAGCAGTAGGCTACCACACCATACAGCCGAGATACACCAACACAGACCACATGACTGCTACATCCTGGAGGTTGATAATACATATATCTTACCTCCAGCAGACGGCCACACCATAAAGCCGGGATACATCAACACAGACCGCATGGCTGCTACATCCTGGCGGTTGATAATACATATATCTTACCTCCAGCAGACGGCCACACCATACAGCCGAGATACATCAACACAGACTACATGGCTGCTACATCCTGGTGGTTGATAATACATATATCTCACCTCCAGCAGACGGCCACACCATAAAGCCGAGATACACCAACACAGACCACATGACTGCTACATCCTGGCGGTTGATAATACATATATCTTACCTCCAGCAGACGGCCACACCATAAAGCCGAGATACACCAACACAGACCACATGACTGCTACATCCTGACGGTTGATAATACATATATCTAACTTTTGGCCGAAGTCCACACCATACAGCCGAGATACACCAACACAGACCACATGGCTGTTACATCCTGGCGGTTGATAATACATATATCTCACTTCCAGCAGACGGCCACACCATACAGCCGAGATACACCAACACAGATCACAGGGCTGCTACATGCTGTTGGTTGATAATACATATATCTTACCTCCAGCAAACGGTCAAACCATACAGCCGAGATACACCAACACAGACCACATGACTGCTACATCCTGGCGGTTGATAATACATATATCTAACTTTTGGCCGAAGTCCACACCATACAGCCGAGATACACTAAAACAGACCACATGACTGCTACATCCTGGCGGTTGATAATACATATATCTCACCTTCAGCAGCAGACCACCACACCATACAGCCGAAATACACCAACACAGACCACATCACTGCTACATCCTGGCGGTGGATAATACATATATCTCACCTCCAGCAGTAGGCGACCTCACCTTAAAGCCGAGATACACCAACACAGACCACATGACTGCTACATCCTGACGGTTGATAAAACATATATCTCACCTCCAGCAGACGGCCACACCATACAGCCAGGATACACCAACACAGACTACATGACTTCTACATCCTGGCGCTTGATAATACATATATCTCACCTCCAGCAGACGGACACACCATACAGCTGAGATACACCAACACAGACCACATGGCTGCTACATCCTGGCGGTTGATAATACATATATCTTACCTCCAGCAAACGGTCAAACCATACAGCCGAGATACACCAACACAGACCACATGACTGCTACATCCTGGCGGTGGATAATACATATATCTCACCTCCAGCAGTAGGCTACCACACCATCCAGCCGAGATACACCAACACAGACCACATGACTGCTACATCCTGGCGGTTGATAATACATATATCTTACCTCCAGCAAACGGCCAAACCATACAGCCGAGATACACCAACACAGACCACATGACTGCTACATCCTGACGGTTGATAATACATATATCAAACTTTTGGCCGAAGTCCACACCATACAGCCGAGATACACCAACACAGACCACATGGCTGCTACATCCTGGCGGTTGATAATACATATATCTCTCCTCTAGCAGACGGCCACACCATACAGCCGAGATACACCAACACAGACCACATGACTGCTACATCCTGGAGGTGGATAATACATATATCTCACCTCCAGCAGTAGGCTACCACACCATACAGCCGAGATACACCAACACAGACCACATGACTGGTACATCCTGGAGGTTGATAATACATATATCTTACCTCCAGCAGACGGTCACACCATAAAGCCGGGATACATCAACACAGACCGCATGGCTGCTACATCCTGGCGGTTGATAATACATATATCTTACCTCCAGCAGACGGCCACACCATACAGCCGAGATACATCAACACAGACTACATGGCTGCTACATCCTGGTGGTTGATAATACATATATCTCACCTCCAGCAGACGGCCACACCATAAAGCCGAGATACACCAACACAGACCACATGACTGCTACATCCTGGCGGTTGATAATACATATATCTTACCTCCAGCAAACGGTCAAACCATAAAGCCGAGATACACCAACACAGACCACATGACTGCTACATCCTGACGGTTGATAATACATATATCTAACTTTTGGCCGAAGTCCACACCATACAGCCGAGATACACCAACACAGACCACATGGCTGTTACATCCTGGCGGTGGATAATACATATATCTCACCTCCAGCAGACGGCCACACCATACAGCCGAGATACACCAACACAGATCACATGGCTGCTACATGCTGTTGGTTGATTGATAATACATATATCTTACCTCCAGCAAACGGTCAAACCATACAGCCCAGATACACCAACACAGACCACATGACTGCTACATCCTGGCGGTGAATAATACATATATCTCACCTTCAGCAGCAGACCACCACACCATACAGCCGAGATACACCAACACAGACCACATGACTGCTACATCCTGGCGGTGGATAATACATATATCTCACCTCCAGCAGTACGCGACCTCACCTTAAAGCCGAGATACACCAACACAGACCACATGACTGCTACATCCTGACGGTTGATAATACATATATCTCACCTCCAGCAGACGGCCACACCATACAGCCAAGATACACCTACACAGACTACATGACTTCTACATCCTGGCGGTTGATAATACATATATCTTACCTCCAGCAAACGGTCAAACCATACAGCCGAGATACACCAACACAGCCCACATGGCTGTTACATCCTGGCGGTTGATAATACATATATCTCACCTCCAGCAAACGGCCACACCATACAGCCGAGATACACCAACTAAGATCACAGGGCTGCTACATGCTGTTGGTTGATAATACATATATCTTACCTCCAGCAAACGGTCAAACCATACAGCCCAGATACACCAACACAGACCACATGACTGCTACATCCTGGCGGTTGATAATACATATATCTCACCTCCAGCAGACGGCCACACCATCCAGCCGAGATACACCAACACAGACCACATGACTGCTACATCCTGGCGGTTGATAATACATATATCTAACTTTTGGTCGAAGTCCACACCATACAGCCGAGATACATCAAAACAGACCACATGACTGCTACATCCTGGCGGTGGATAATACATATATCTCACCTTCAGCAGTGGGTAGACGACCACACCATACAGCCAAGATGACTTCCAACACAGACTACATGACTTCTACATCCTGGCGGTGGATAATACATATATCTCACCTCCAGCAGACGGCCACACCATCCAACTGAGATACACCAACACAGACCACATGACTGCTACATCCTGGCGGTTGATAATACATATATCTCACCTCACGCAGACGGCCACACCATCCAGCCGAGATACACCAACACAGACCACATGACTGCTACATCCTGGCGGTTGATAATACATATATCTAACTTTTGGTCGAAGTCCCACCATACAGCCGAGATACATCAAAACAGACCACATGACTGCTACATCCTGGCGGTGGATAATACATATATCTCACCTTCAGCAGTAGACGACCACACCATACAGCCGAGATACACCAACACAGACCACATGACTGCTACATCCTGGCGGTTGATAATACATATATCTAACTTTTGGTCGAAGTCCACACCATACAGCCGAGATACATCAAAACAGACCACATGACTGCTACATCCTGGCGGTGGATAATACATATCTCACCTTCAGCAGTAGACGACCTCACCATAAAGCCGAGATACACCAACACAGACCACATGACTGCTACATCCTGACGGTTGATAATACATATATCTCACCTCCAGCAGTCGGCCACACCATCCAGCTGAGATACACCAACACAGACCACATAACTGCTACATCCTTGGGGTGGATAATACATATATCTTACCTCCAGCAGACGGTCACACCATAAAGCCGAGACACACCAACACAGACCACATGGCTGCTACATCCTGGCGGTTGATAATACATATATCTTACCTCCAGCAGACGGCCACACCATACAGCCGAGATACACCAACACAGACCACATGGCTGCTACATCCTGGCGGTTGATAATACAAATATCTCACCTCCAGCAGACGGCCACACCATACGGCCAAGATACACCAACACAGACTACATGACTTCTACATGCTGGCAGTTGATAATACATATATCTCACCTCCAGCAGACGGCCACACCATACAGCCGAGATACACCAACACAGATCACATGGCTGCTACATGCTGTTGGTTGATTGATAATACATATATCTTACCTCCAGCAAACGGTCAAACCATACAGCCCAGATACACCAACACAGACCACATGACTGCTACATCCTGGCGGTGAATAATACATATATCTCACCTTCAGCAGCAGACCACCACACCATACAGCCGAGATACACCAACACAGACCACATGACTGCTACATCCTGGCGGTGGATAATACATATATCTCACCTCCAGCAGTACGCGACCTCACCTTAAAGCCGAGATACACCAACACAGACCACATGACTGCTACATCCTGACGGTTGATAATACATATATCTCACCTCCAGCAGACGGCCACACCATACAGCCAAGATACACCTACACAGACTACATGACTTCTACATCCTGGCGGTTGATAATACATATATCTTACCTCCAGCAAACGGTCAAACCATACAGCCGAGATACACCAACACAGCCCACATGGCTGTTACATCCTGGCGGTTGATAATACATATATCTCACCTCCAGCAAACGGCCACACCATACAGCCGAGATACACCAACTAAGATCACAGGGCTGCTACATGCTGTTGGTTGATAATACATATATCTTACCTCCAGCAAACGGTCAAACCATACAGCCCAGATACACCAACACAGACCACATGACTGCTACATCCTGGCGGTTGATAATACATATATCTCACCTCCAGCAGACGGCCACACCATCCAGCCGAGATACACCAACACAGACCACATGACTGCTACATCCTGGCGGTTGATAATACATATATCTAACTTTTGGTCGAAGTCCACACCATACAGCCGAGATACATCAAAACAGACCACATGACTGCTACATCCTGGCGGTGGATAATACATATATCTCACCTTCAGCAGTAGACGACCACACCATACAGCCAAGATGACTTCCAACACAGACTACATGACTTCTACATCCTGGCGGTGGATAATACATATATCTCACCTCCAGCAGACGGCCACACCATCCAACTGAGATACACCAACACAGACCACATGACTGCTACATCCTGGCGGTTGATAATACATATATCTCACCTCACGCAGACGGCCACACCATCCAGCCGAGATACACCAACACAGACCACATGACTGCTACATCCTGGCGGTTGATAATACATATATCTAACTTTTGGTCGAAGTCCACACCATACAGCCGAGATACATCAAAACAGACCACATGACTGCTACATCCTGGCGGTGGATAATACATATATCTCACCTTCAGCAGTAGACGACCACACCATACAGCCGAGATACACCAACACAGACCACATGACTGCTACATCCTGGCGGTTGATAATACATATATCTAACTTTTGGTCGAAGTCCACACCATACAGCCGAGATACATCAAAACAGACCACATGACTGCTACATCCTGGCGGTGGATAATACATATATCTCACCTTCAGCAGTAGACGACCTCACCATAAAGCCGAGATACACCAACACAGACCACATGACTGCTACATCCTGACGGTTGATAATACATATATCTCACCTCCAGCAGTCGGCCACACCATCCAGCTGAGATACACCAACACAGACCACATAACTGCTACATCCTTGGGGTGGATAATACATATATCTTACCTCCAGCAGACGGTCACACCATAAAGCCGAGACACACCAACACAGACCACATGGCTGCTACATCCTGGCGGTTGATAATACATATATCTTACCTCCAGCAGACGGCCACACCATACAGCCGAGATACACCAACACAGACCACATGGCTGCTACATCCTGGCGGTTGATAATACAAATATCTCACCTCCAGCAGACGGCCACACCATAAAGCCGAGATACACCAACACAGACCACATGACTGCTACATCCTGGTGGTTGATGATACATATATCTCACCTCCAGCAGACGGCCACACCATACGGCCAAGATACACCAACACAGACTACATGACTTCTACATGCTGGCAGTTGATAATACATATATCTCACCTCCAGCAGACGGCCACACCATACAGCCGAGATACATCAACACAGACCACATGGCTGCTACATCCTGGCGGTTGATAATACATATATCTTACCTCCAGCAGACGGCCACACCATCCAGCTGAGATACACCAACACAGACCACATGACTGCTACATCCTGGTGGTCGATAATACAAATATCTCACCTCCAGCAGACGGCCACACCATAAAGCCGAGATACACCAACACAGACCACATGGCTGCTACATCCTGGCGGTTGAGGATACATATATCTCACCTCCAGCAGTAGGCCACACCATACAGCCGAGATACACCAACACAGACCACATGACTTCTACATCCTGGCGTTTGATAATACATATATCTCTCCTCTAGCAGACGGCCACACCATACAGCCGAGATAAACCAACACATACCACATGACTGCTTCATCCTGGCGCTTGATAATACATATATCTCACCTTCAGCAGACGGCCACACCATACAGCCGAGACACACCAACGCAGACAACATAGCTGCTACATCCTGGCGGTTAATAATAGATATATCTCACCTCCAGCAGCAGACGGCCACACCATAAAGCCGAGATACACCAACACAGACCACATGACTGCAAGATAAAGACAAACATCGTGAGAAGAACAGTTCCGCCGTTAAAGACTAAAATGTAATAACACCATAGTCCGCTGAAATTAACTTTAAGAATACCTACAATTATGTTGCCATACCAACCAGCCATAACAGTTTTACGACAGTCATGAAATATTTGGGATTACACTTTCTTTGTAAATATACTTTGTACACTTTCTTTCCCAAATATAACATATGTTACATTTGACCACTTTCTAACTGGCATTGTGTATTTTTGTGAAAATATATCATGAAAAACTTGAGTTGACAGTTTCCTGTCGTTATGTCAAAATTCAATCTCTATTAAGGAGAGCCATCGATGCTATTTCAGGCTGGATGAAACAGTGCCACGTGTGTGAGACACTTCTTCAACGAAATAGCAGCTGTTGGATAAAGGAGAGAGGCCTTAGTATATTTACATGCTCAACATTAGAAAATGGTTTGAGTAATCTGAAGTAGCAATTGTATGGATTACAGCTTCTATGTGGCGACGCTTCGGTATAGACCCTTATCCTGTTAATAAGCTAACGGATAACAGGATCTACACTGAAACGTTGCCAGATATTAAAGAAGTTGTAATCTATACAATGGCTACTTTCCTTGCTGTGACGCATATTGTGCGTTTGTGTCTGTGTCGTCGTGTTAGCGACGGGAGTGGTCACGTATTTCAATTACGCCTGTAAAGTACTGTTGAGGTACGACTCCTGAAATAGTATTTGCATCACAAAGGAAGGTCGATAAACTTTTAAACAGATAATTCGTGTTTGCATTTATCTTGTGATTAACAGCAACTGACTGTTTGCGCCATCTTGCGGGAAAAACATCTCATGGTCGGTGACAACATGATACTTGACATATATTGATCATATCCAGGAAGGGGTTTACTGTGAGAGATGAGAGAGAGCGGGTCGGGTGAGTGAGTGAGTAGACGGACTCTCTCTCTCTTTCTCTCTCTCTCTCTCTCTCTCTCTCTCTCTCTCTCTCTCTCTCTCTCTCTCTCTCTCTCTCTCTCTCTCTCTCTCTCTCTCTCTCTCTCTCTCTCTCTCTCTCACACACACACACATATACACAGTTATACGCAGTTTCAATTATTAGATCAGACAATCGATAGCGAGCCCATCCCTGTACATGATATGGGTTGTGTAAATACAGGAGTGTTGACCCACACTCATCACAACAAGGCTTCCACAAGATCAAACACACAACATCATGCCATCAACACAATGTACGGTGATCACCTGTAATTAACATGTTTGTCTACCTGTCACTGATGCCACCGACGTATCGACCCAACTACAACCAGTCCATAGAAAATACTGTATATACTCAGTGGCAAAATTAACCGAACACGTCCATAATCATCTGACGTCTCAGTCCAATTCGGCAAGCAGTTGCTGGGGTGATTGAGGGATGGAGGGGGTAGAGCGAGCATGGTTTTCCGGCAATATCATGGCGAGGGATGAAGAAAATGGTCTCACAATAATATACTATTCCAAAAAAGAAACGCATAACCCAGAAATCTGTTGCGAAAATGTTGTATTTTCAAACAAGTATAACTCGTCCACAAATAGACTTTAAGAAATGATTTTTTACATCAGTTTAGAAGAAGGTAATGTCTATACAACCAAGTGGATGATTTTAGATAACGGAGACGTTGAGCGCGATGGTGACCACGTAGCATGGGCCCGATGTCGGGTCTCCTGGCTCTCAGACCAATATCTCTCAACCTGTTCCGTACAGTTTGACCGGGTATCCTCCGAAGTCCAGGCACCCTGGCTGCTGTGCTCTCACCCGTGGCAGTACGATCACGCAAATGTAGTACCCAGATGTACCGATCTTGGGCTGCAGTGGTGACTCGAGGTCTGCCTGTATGGGGATGGTAATTTGTTATACCTGTTTGGTTGTAACGAGCTGCATAGGGATAGAATATATATTTTTTTTATGTCGTTTGATCTCGTGGAAGCCTGATTGTGATGAGTCTGGATCAACATTACTGTATTTATCATCAATATATGTCAAGAAAAATGTTTTCACAGATCCTGCGTTATTTTTCACGAAAGATGGCGCAAACAGTCAGTTGCTGATAATCACAAGAGGTCGCTTGTCTGATCTAACAATTGAAACTGCGTATATGTGTGTGAGGGTATAGAGGGGGGGGGATGGAGAGAGAGATGGGTTTAAAGGTGCGTCTACTCACTCACCCGACCCACTCTCCCCTTCCTGAATATCATCAATATATGTAGGGTATAGAGGGGGAGGGATGGAGAGAGAGATGGGTTTAAAGGTGCGTCTACTCACTCACCCGACCCACTCTCCCCTTCCTGAATATCATCAATATATGTCAAGAATAATGTTTCTGTTACAAAATACCAAACTGAAATTTCGCTAAATGGGTGGTACCGTTTTCAGTAAATCCCTCGGATTAACAAATAACTGTTTGTGAGTTGACGATCTCTCTGCTGAAAATGCAGTGCTCCTTGACCTAATTTGCATCTTGTGCAGTCATTTTCACGTGAGATCATTCAGAAGACCTAACAGTTTTCCTTTACCCAATTAGCACTATTTCATGGTAGGAGATCACCCAGCAGTACATGACCCGTGAAGGTCCGGGTTAGAATATTGATCTTCAGTAACCCACGCTTGTCGTAAGAGGCGACTTACGGGATCGGGCTCGCTGACTTGGTTGACACATGTCATCGGTTCCCAATTGTGCAGATCGATGTTCATGCTGATGAACACTGGATTGTCTGGTCCAGACTCGATTATTTATAGACCGCCGCCATATAGCTGGAATATTGCTGAGTGCGGCGTAAAACTAAACTCACTCACTCACTCATCCAGCAGTACAACATCACAGTAGAAATTTTCACCAGGCTCTTAACATGTTGAAGTTGCTCTCAAAAGAAAGCAGGTCTTGGACAAATCACCTTCCTGCATTATCTCTGCAGAGATACATGTGCTAGCACATTCACACTAAATATCAAAAATAAACCATTTTGGTCGAACCCATGAGAATGAGCGAGGTGGTGGAGTTTAACACTGCTTTGAACAGTATAGATTTCCAGTATAGATTTACCATCTGCAATATCTCAAAATGAGAAGAATAAATTAAAGAAAATTAAGAAAAAGAAACACACAGCCCCTCTCCACCATTTTCAACATAATTTAAACTGAAATCGTTGACATATTTCCAGAAAATAGTGCAAAATCGTGATATTTCAAAACAAAGGAATAGTGCTTTGATGTCTTCTGGGTATAGGGTATGAAGCTTCCTTTGATTTCAGATGTTTTTCGTTACACTTTTGTCTCTTGTATTATCACGAATTTCAGCAATGCTTTCATATATATTTTCATATATTTTGTACTCCCAATTAAGTATGTTTAGACGGATAACCGAGACCGGAGACTTTACTTCACCATACGTGGATGTTTACAATATCGTGTATTTTGGTTGGGTATGGAATCCTAGAAGGGATACTGTCGCGGTTTCGCCCATACCAAAACAAGCAACAAGTGGCAAAATTAACCAAAGTGCGACAATGCGACATTTTGATCAATTGTCGCATTGGCGCACTGTCGCGCTTTGAATAATATTGTTTTATTCAGTCAAAGCGCGACAATTTTCAAGGCTCAAATATGTCGAGCTGTCGCATTGTCGTCTCAACTAAGATGTGTAAAAACAAAGTTAAAATGCGCGACACCGCGACATAATGAAAATTCGCATTTTAGCATTGTCAGGTTGTCGGACATTTCAAGGATTTTTTTACACATTTTGGATTGGACGGCAACGCAGCAATGTCCCTTCTATCTATATGATTCTGTGTGAAACCCATTTCTGGTGTCCCCCGCCGTGATATAGCTGGAATATTGCTAAAAGTGGCGTAAACCATACGCACCCACTCACTCACTCATTCACTCACTCCTATTTGGACCTAATGGCTTCAATATCCCGCCGCAGAGGGTGTTGTATTAGGTCTTTACAAACTCGCCATCATAATGACGTCCTTGCAATCGATTTCCACTTTATCTACTGGCATTGATGGTTTGCGTGAATCTACCCCCAAGCTGAGATGAAGAGGTAACTTATGAAGGTGGAATAAGCGATTGGAGCATTAACTCTGACCTGGATTCATGACGGGCATGCAAGTTGTTATTGTGATTTGCCATCCCGCATTCAGTACTTGTGTAATCTGGAAATATCGGCGAGGTAGTCATACTGTGTCTCACGTTGCGTTCAGTAGACATACGTTCAACACGTTCTCTCTTTATCGTTCATTGACTAAAGGTGTATTGGTTGTTTAATGCCGACCTCTACGATATTCCAGCCATATGACGATAGTCTGTACATAAACAGAAACGGATCTGGACCAAACAATCGGGTGATTGATATCATGAGAATCGATCTCTGCAATCGAGATACAACGAAATGCATCAAACAAGTCTCCAAGCCTGACCGCCGGAGCCTACCTTACGAGATGGGTGTTGTTATTACCGTGTCTGTCACAGGATCCTGATCCCTGTAGCTGACAATATAGACTGCACCATACACCTTCATAATCACGAGTGCGACAGTCAAATCAATCAATCAAACAGCCAATCAAATATTTATTGCATGTAAGGCCTCCGACCCATTTATAAAGGAATTACATATAAGTACTAAGTTTTATAAATACGGTTATACACTAATCTTTAACAGTTTGTTTCGAAGAGAAATTGCATTTTGAACATATATAGCGAGTTTTGATATAACCGCTTCGTCTTTTGAAGAGAAATAACAGCAGGTACGGGATAATTGGACAGATATCTTTCTGGTATGAGCTTGTTTCAACAGACATTGTGGTAGGTCCCACACGCCACACTTTCCAAAATGTTGATCACACCCAGTGTACAAGTTTCGTAATACATTGGGGACATTCTATATCCAACATTACTGTAACTGAAGAAATACATACACATGAATATAATTATACACACGCATGCACACATGTGCGTGTGTAGGGTGTGTTTGTTTGTTTTCTGATAGGGTTCTTGAAGAACTTACTTTCAAATGAATCCACTTGTGTTCCGTACTCCAGCACAAGGGCGACACAATCTGAGGCAGACGTTCATACTGAAGGACAATCGCACTGAGCCGGCTGCCTCCGAATGAAACCAATACCCGAGATGCATCACTATAACCGGCGTGTGTCACACTGATGAGACTACCAGCTACTGACAGACACATCGGTCATCACACTGTGCGGCATCGGTGAATACACTGTACGGCTTCGGGGACATCCGGCAAATGAAGGGTGATTAAATACCACGGAGAGTATGACAGGGTGAAATATAGTTAGAGGGAGAGAGAGAGGAGAGAAAGAGAGAGAGGGGAGAGAGAGAAGGAGAGAAAGAGGGAGAGAGAGAGAAAGAGGGAGAGAGAGAGAGGAGGAGAGAATGAGGGAGAGAGAGAGAAAGAGGGAGAGAGAGAGGGAGAGAGGAGAGAAAGAGGGAGAGAGAGAGAAGAGAGAAAGATGGAGAGAGAAGGAGAGAAAGAGGGAGAGAGAAAGAGGGAGAGAGAGAGAAGGAGAGAAAGAGGGAGAGAAAAGGAGAGAAAGAGGGAGAGAGAAAGAGGGAGAGAGAGAGAAGGAGAGAAAGAGGGAGAGAGGAGAGAAAGAGGGAGAGAGGAGAAGGAAGCAGAGAGAGAAGGAGAGAATGAGGGAGAGAGAGAGGAGAGAAAGAGGAGAGAGGAGAGAAAGATGGAGAGAGAGAAGGAGAGAATGAGGGAGAGAGAGAAGGAGAGAAAGAGGGAGAGAGGAGAGAAAGATGGAGAGAGAAGGAGAGAATGAGGGAGAGAGTGAGAAAGAGGAGAGAG
Organism: Haliotis rubra; assembly: GCF_003918875.1. Classification (NCBI taxonomy): domain Eukaryota; kingdom Metazoa; phylum Mollusca; class Gastropoda; order Lepetellida; family Haliotidae; genus Haliotis; species Haliotis rubra. Next base: position 72,288 of record NW_025767591.1, read on the forward strand.
GAGAGAAAGATGGAGAGAGAAGGAGAGAGAAAGAGGGAGAGAGAGGAGAGAAAGAGGGAGAGAGAGAAAAGGAGAGAAAGAGGGAGAGAGAGAGAAGGAGAGAAAGAGGGAGAGAGAAGGAGGAAGAGAAGGAGAGAAAGAGGGAGAGAGAGAGGGGAGAAAGAGAGAGAGAGGAGAGAATGAGGGAAAGAGAAAGGAGAGAAAGAGAGAGAGAGAAGGAGAGAATGAGGGAGAAAGAGAGAGGTAGAGAGAGAGGAGAGAAAGAGGGAGAGAGAGAGAAGGAGAGAAAGAGGGAGAGAGAGAGAGAAGGAAAGAATGAGGGAGAAGAGTAAGAGTCAGGCAGAGAGTGAAAGATGGAGAGAGAGAAACGGGGACGTGTTGGAGGGAGAGAGGGAGAGATTGTGAGGGAGAGAAAGAGAGTGAGAGAGAGAGAGACAAGCATGGGTTGTTGAAGACCAATTCTAATCTGGATCTCCACAAACACACAGAGAGATAGTTGATGTTACCCGTCGAAATATTTTCGCTTGTCCACTTGATCATTCTTGTTGTTAGGCCGTCAGCATGATCACTGACTTCATTGCGGTGTTTGATCTGCCCCTCCGATGTGTCCTGGGACAGTGGAGCAGGCTTTGAATCTCCACATGGGCACAGTGCAGGATGTCCCCCACCTTGAATCTCCACATGGGCACAGTGCAGGATGTCCGAACCTTGAATCTCCACATGGGCACAGTGCAGGATGTCCCCACCTTGAATCTCCACATGGGCACAGTGCAGGATGTCCCCCACCTTGAATCTCCACATGGGTACAGTGCAGGATGTCCCCCACCTTGAATCTCCACATGGGCACAGTGCAGGATGTCCCCACCTTGAATCTCCACATGGGCACAGTGCAGGATGTCCCCACCTTGAATCTCCACATGGGCACAGTGCAGGATGCCCCCCACCTTGAATCTCCACATGGGTACAGTGCAGGATGTCCCCCACCTTGAATCTCCACATGGGCACAGTGCAGGATGTCCCCACCTTGAATCTCCACATGGCCACAGTGCAGGATGTTCCCCACCTTGAATCTCCACATGGGCACAGTGCAGGATGTCCCCACCTTGAATCTCCACATGGGCACAGTGCAGGATGTCCCCCACCTTGAATCTCCACATGGCCACAGTGCAGGATGTCCCCACCTTGAATCTCCACATGGCCACAGTGCAGGATGTCCCCACCTTGAATCTCCACATGGGCACAGTGCAGGATGTTCCCCACCTTGAATCTCCACATGGGCACAGTGCAGGATGTCCCCACCTTGAATCTCCACATGGGCACAGTGCAGGATGTCCCCCACCTTGATATTGCTGGAATATTGCTAAAAGTGGAGTAAAGCCAAACTCACCCACCCACTCACTCACTCACTCACTCTTGTTTACTGTCAGTGTTGATCTGTATACCAGTTGATTCTGTGACACAGCTGTCAATTAGATAACATTTCTGAGTGTTTGTTGGTTCACATTGAATTCTTTAGCCTGTGGATTTCTTGGGTTAAATTATTGTTTCAACATGGAAACTAACACTTAACTCTCGACTTATTTCCTGAGGACGAAAACTGTTTGCTTTTCTGGTGCTTAGGGCATGTTGGGGATTCTTTCAAGATAAGAAAACAACATATTCAACCTTCTCTTTTGCTTGAACATATGCCTTGCATAGTAAGAGAAAGATGCCCCTTGACGATAAGGGTTTTGATTCGTCTTCAGTATACCATGCTTGTTTTCACTGGTGAAGATCTGGGTTCGACCTGACCCCAACAAACCATACTTGTCTCCTTGAGTGAGTTTTACGCCGCCAATATTCCAGCAACATCACGGCGGGGGACGCCAGATCTGACGAGCGCACGCTTTAACCACTAGGCTATCCCACCGCCCCTTGTCTCCTTGAAGATTCCACAAGAAATATGCTGATATCAAGTCATCAAGGTTTCCCGATCTATCTACACCTGGAACATCAAACTGTTGATCCCGCAGAGAACGTCTATGAGGTATAAATCGGTAGCACAGTGTGACCACGCCCACTAAATGTTAGCATGGCAAAGGAGAAGACTATTCCCCGACTTGTATGCCTGAATGTCGACGTGACAGACCAGGGCCTAGATTTTCGAAGCTCTCTTAGCGCTAAGATAATCGTAAGTGCCATACATTAACATTAATTTACGACTATCTTAGCGCTAAGAGATCTTCGAAAATCTAGGCCCAGGACTGTACGTTTATCAGGTAGTTTATGGTGAAATACCGTATTTTCCTCAAAATACACTTGATCTCGCGTGATTTAGTATCATCCGAGACTACTTTAAGTCTGCCTCGATGACACAGTGGTTTTCGGAGTGTGAGTATGGTTTTACGCCGCTTTTAGCAATTTTCCAGCAATATCACGGCGTGGGACACCAGAAATGGTCTTCACATATTGTACACATATGGGGAATCGAACCCGGGTCTTCGGCGTGACGAGCCAACGCTTTAACCACTGGGCTACCCCCACCGCCCCTTTTCGGAGTGTGTTGGTTAAAAATACACAATAACAGCGTTCGAAATACCTGCCTGTTCGACCGCCCGGGACGGGTTATTTTCAACATGGACTGCCAGATTATCAAATTCACTTGCCCGACGGTCGGGTTAAAATTTAGACATGTATATGAAGATATTCATAATATGTCAGTATAATAACAATTATTAATTCACTCACAAATCTTGAATAAACAGTTAATTCTTTTCTTGCATTGGTATTTTTTTTTAAATATTTTACAAGTTTTAATTATACAGGGGTTCAAAAATCCCATCGCCCGACGCCCGGGACAAGTCAGTTTTCATTTCGGGCAATCAAATAATGGTATCTTACTTGTCCGTGAGCTAGAAGATAATTTCCACTTATGGTTTCAAATTGCAAATAAACTTGGATTTCATTTCATATCTGCTCAAAATGTAGCTATTACATTTCGCAATGAGAATAAAGTAGAGTTATCTTTCTTTGCTATTTATCACTTTTTAATAAATAGTCCATTAAACATTAACATCAAATACCATGTTGATTTCTTCTTTCATAATTACATCATCATAATTATGTCATGAAATCAGGGTAAGTGGAAAATTAGAAGATAATTTGGCTGAGAGCTGAGAAGAGAGCTTGGCGCCATCTTCACATTTTCTGCAAGGTTTGCACGGGTTTACATCCGGGCTCTTCAGGCACGCGCTGCACGCTTGTACCCGGTCAACACAGACGACATTGAGGCATATGGTTGGTGTGTGTGTAAGTATTTGAAACCTTCCTCCGTTTGGTTACATTGTTTGAGGTAATACGTCCGCCCCAATATCTCACAAACAGATGTGAATCGCCAATGAATTAGTTATTGTTTAGTCTACCCGTGATGATCCGGGTTAGTGTTGGTGTTCAGTAACTCCTGCATGTAAGAGGCGATCAACGTGACCTGGTTGTCAGGGTGGATGACTAGATTGACACATGTTCCCAATTACCTGGTTCGATGTTGATCACTGGATTGTGTGAACCAGACTCGATTATTTACAGACCGCCTTATATTTTTAAACTGGAATTTTGTTTAGTGCAGCGTTAAACAACCAAAAAAACAAACAAAAACATCTTATTCCTTTATAACTTAAGATTGATGTTCAAATATATATATATATATATACGTCGCTTTTTCTAGCAGCCTTATCAGAATTTAATCTCCTGAATCGACAAATCGGTTTTTATGATTTTAAATATCTATGGCATAAGACTGTCTACCGTGTGCCTCACAAGCATCCAGGCTAGGATTGGTCTTCACCAGCTCATTGTGAGAGTCGTGTACCTCGATGACTTGGTTTGTGCATATCATGGTATCCCGGTTGTGTAGATTGTTGCAGATGGCAATCACCAGATTATCTGGTCCGTTACATAGACTGTACACTACCGAGTGCACCATTACAGAACAAACGTTTGGCTTCCACATTAGCATAAAGTTGGATGTTAGGAAGCATCACAAATGCAAATACCAATTTGTCTCTTTCAGCTCCATCAAGTTCTCCAACCATGACTGCGGCGCTGTGTTTACTGTCCGTATTGCTGGTACGTCTTTCAGTATTGCTGGTACGTATTGCTGGTACGTCTTTCAGTATTGCTGGTATGTCATCTAAATCTCAGAATTTGAGCCTTCGGATACAAGTTGTTTAACAAACGATCATAGATTTTAATCGCTATTATCGGTTTGTATTACAAGGGGGTAAGCGCAGTATTTGGAACTGTCAAACAAATGCACGTGCGGTGCGTGATGAGCGTTAACTTCTAAAGACCAACCCCATTTGGTCTCGGTGTTTCATTTAATGTGCATAAAATGAGACGTTTAAATATGGTACTTGTTTTTACCCTGACTGGCTCACTGATGACACAAGCACTAGTTCACCTGGGCCCGGTTGTTCAAAACGCCGTTCTTTTAACATACCGTTAAACACTAAGAACCCGTTAAATAGCTAACGAAAAGTTAGTTAAGAGTAGGGTAACATTTGGTTGCTGGAAGGTAATTTTAACAGGCCGGTAACTAATGGTATGATTAGAGGTTAACAGCCTGTTAAGGACCTAACCATTACCCACAATTCCTTGCACACAGTCCCATGATTCCCTGTCAAAATGTCATGGTTCCTTTTTTAGGTCTCTCCACATCGGCACGAACCAAAGATATTATAAAGTCAATGGAATCTCTCAAATCGGTATCTTTGGTGTAATTCCACTTCATTAAACTCAACAGAAAAAAAATCTGAATTCCTTAGGTTTTCTTTGTGGTCTAACGTTCATGAATGCTGCATTAGGCTGGACAATAAACGTCATGTTGTCACCATGCAGCTAGGTGTAGAACTAATGCTAATGGTAACGTTAGTGTGCTAATGTACCACCTCCCCTTACGTTAAGTTAGCGTGGTCTTAACGGGCCGTTATAGGTTAACGGCGATTTGAGCAACAGGCTTTTGCTCTCTTAGCGTAGACGGTCCGTTAAAATTTAACAGGCTTTTGAACAACCGGGCCCTGGACTTTAGTTAGCACAGCAAGTTTAAGTGTTTGCCTGATCCATGCTGGTATCGTTTGATACGTGGCTCGTTAGGTCAGTGCAGAGCCCCGTGAAGATCCGGTTAGAATATTGGCCTTCAGTAACCCATGCGTGTCGTAAGAGGCAACTAACGGGTTTGGGTGGTCAGGCTTATCGGTTCCCATTGCACAGATCGATGTTCATGCTGTTGATCACTGGATTGTCTGATGCAGATAGTGGTTGAGTCTTGCTCGTAATTTATCATTTTACGAACGCTTCTATGATGTTTCAAAACACCTTGACCATTCTTTGGATCGGTTCTGTGCATGCAGGGAAATATATGTAATTCTTCAAGTTTTGAGAACGTCCTATACTGGTCAAAAGTAGGTTATTTTAAATAGTGTCAATTGTGTAGAATTGTGTGAGATATACGTCTTCTATTTTTTAACACCACACGTATTAATATTAAATTTGAATTTAAAGACGGTTGAGTTGTTTTGTTGGGGTTTGTTTTGACAATTTTGGGTTGTCTTTTGTTGTTGTTGTTTCTTTTGGGTTGGTTTTGTTGTTGCTGTTGTTTGTTTTTTTTATTATTGTTCTTTCATATTACTTCCTCAAAATACCGAGTGACAAACTAATTCTAAATTACCAATTATTTGAATATTCTTAGACACGTTGTTCGCCTTCCGTCAGACAAAAAGTGTTTGTATTGAAAGCTTGCCTGAATAGCTTCGTCTCAAACAATAACCCCAGACCCCTCCAGGTTGTTAAATGAGGACTTCCTTAATTTTTTGTGTTTTGGGGCGGTTGGACCTCTCATCAATGCAAATTATCCTGCGCTCATTAATCACTGGATAGTCACAGCATATTACTGGATATTCTGGTCCAGACTCGATTATTTACAGACCGCCGCCATGTAGCTGGAATGTTGCTGAGTGCGGCGTTAAACAACCAACCAACCAACTAATTGTTACTCTGCCTTGTGTTAGATATTACCTGGTCATCTCGGAGTGTACACTGAGTGAGGTGTCCCTGTGAAACTGCAACATTGTGTCCTGAGGCTAACGCTATACGGTCGTCGTATATATAAGTGCAGAAATCTTGAATACGACGTTAAAGCTATGTATTCCGTGTATCCGACTGGAGAAGCCAAGCGGTTAAGGCGTTCGTTCTTCACGCATATTCGGTTCGGTTCGATTCCCCACATTGGTACAAGCCCAATGCTGAAGCCAATATTGGCGCCCCCACCCACTCCCCCAAACACTCCCTTGCCAGGGGGTCACCACCAATTCTCACAGAGAATGCCCAATTTGAAAGACACAAATCGTAAAATACTAAAGACAATATTTCTGCCACTTGTTGTTGCTGTTTTATTGAAGAAAGTGTCACGAACGAAAATCAGAAATTGTAGCACTCAAGGGGAGCTTGTAAAAATGCCATCACATCTCATACAATACCACCCTACACGATCGTTGTAATCTACGTGACTGATCAATATGATGGCTTCATAACACATTGAAGGGAGATATCATTCACAAAGTTCAGTCGTTAATCCCAAAGTTGTGTTTCGTTAAGCAAACAACATTACATGTAACATCCTCTCCACTCAGTTGAGTTTGTAAGCATTATAACAATAATGTTGATCAAGTCAAAGCTCTTGAAAATATAACTTTATGATATACTGTCAACTGCAGTTCTTTACGCAAAAGAAGTCGACAAAAAGAATCGACATCTGAGGGGTAATATCATGAACTTCACTGACAATACAACAGCATTTATGAAAGGTAATATTATTGATCAGGTTGTGAATGAATGCCTTTGTAACGTAGATTACAGATTTGCACTAAAAACACTTGTTCACATGAATAACATTCATTCCTTCTTTCTCCCTATTCCCTTGTCCGTAAATCCCGCTGGATCTCGGCATGAGTCTTGCCCATTCTGTAAGAATTCAACAATGATATTTTTTGTAATCTACGTTACCAAACTGTAATCTACGTTACCTTACAAACTAATTCATTGGACGTAATAATCGTTTTCATAAAGACTGATTATACAACTATATGAAAGTCATTATTGCTACTTCATCAGCAATAAATAAAATATTCATAACAGTTCCCGGACCATGTGATAGTTATGAAGGTATTACTTGATTCATTGCAATCTTCGTTACCATACTTTGAGGAGCAAGTACAAACTTGGGGTGAAAGATATGTTAGTTTTTGGAGAGATTGAAATATCATACGTTTAGGGTCAATATCAATATGTCTAAAAAGATCTATGTGATATTAACAGAATTGATACAAGCTTCACGAAATACAACTTTTGTCAATCTTTTGATATGATGGCTAACGACACCCAAATATAGTGATAATTTCCAAATGCTTCTACCGAAGAAATTCTCAACAGTAGAACAATTGTTTTGAAATATTGTGAAACTATATCCCTATAATGAAGTAAATTAACAAGCAATCTTACCTGTTTCACAGGGAATTTCCTGAATAATGAAGTTTACCTTCCAAATTTGAATTTCGTGAAATGTCACTGAAGTGCTGCGATCATGTGCCAGCAACCGATGGCAACTGTTGTAGGTTATCAAATTATTTGCCTGGGTTCTCTGACTATGCTACGAAGCGAAATCTTCTATTTCCAGTAATATTTTGTAAGATTCCATATCAGGTGGTAACGTAGATTACTGTCACCGTTTACAAACTACCATGATCTTGATTGGAGGCATATTGCACTCCCTTTACGGGTTTATTACACTATGAAAACACAAAGCATTCATTCTAATCACTTTTATAGGTAGCTGTTATTAATGTTTCCGTACAGTAATGGTAACTTAGCTTTCATGCTTAACACAACTATTTTTATAGACCGGGTTCGTCTTTGTGTACGGTTTTATATAGTACGATATGTTTCAAGACGACACTGTTTCTACATATAATATATCCAGTAAAAACTTGCGATCTTTTAAAACAAATGTTTGTCAATATATACGTATTTTACACTGCATTTTACGTTCTGTAACGTAGATTACCGCTATTGTGGCGATATATTTCGTAGTGTCACATTTGTTTTGTTTATTATGATAATCCCTTCATTTTTTCATAGGTTTTACATTCATGTACGTACAAACTATGGGGAGTGATTTTAAACACCTATGATGGTGAGCATACTAATTGTATCCATTTGTTTAAACACTACAGCTATGGCGACACCAAGAATGAATAAATGGTGACGCATGTTTTGATTGTTACAAATAAAATTGTGATTTCCAGTTGATTTCTACGAATTATACCATGTTTACTTGGTGGTACTGGATGCGTATTTGACGTTTATTCGTGTGTATTCGTCTGCTAAACAAGTACAAATCAAAACGACAGAAGAAATAGGTAATTGGGCATTCTCTCTGAGAATTGGTGCCTCATGTCCCACGATTTTTCTTGGATATTGTTGAATCGACTTAAAGTACGACTCACTCACTCACTCACTCACTACTCAATACGTGGTTGTTGCAGGGTGTAACTTCAGCGTCAACACCTGAAGGTGAGTAGTTCTCAATAAATACACATAAGGGAGCACCGTGTGAAATGTTTACATTCCATACAGGTGTGATTGTGGAAAGTGTAGCGAATTAGAATCCACTGTGTCCGTTTTATCGTTGACAGGAAAGGGGTTATACGTGGTTGTATTAAGAGGATCAAAACTCCCACCTTGGACTGTTTTTTTTCCTTTTAAGAGTTGTCCCTTAAGTGGGGGCGGTGGGGTAGCCTAGTGTTCGCTCGTCACGCCGAAAACCCGGGTTCTATTCCTACATGGGTACAACGTGTGAAGCCCATTTCTGATGTCCACCGCCTTGATATTGCTGGAATATTGCTTTAAAAAAGGCGTAAAACCATGCGCACTCTCACCCTCACCCACTGTCCCTTAGGCGTGCTGAAAATATTATCGTGGGTTTGAACCCGATTCTCCCTCTCAGCACCATGTACCCGTGCAGATTCAGTCTAAGTAAACTTTAAGAGGCGACTAACGGGATGGGGTGGTCAGGCTCGCTGACTTTGACACATGTCATCGGTTCCCAATTGCGCAGATCGATGCTCATGTTGTTGATCACTGGATTGTCTGGTTTAGACTCGATTATTTACAGACTGCCGCCATATAGCTGGAATATTGCTGAGTGCGTCGTAAAACTAAACTCACTCCCTCAGTAAACTTAGACTTAGTATAATTCGTTACACTGCTATACAGAGTCTAACAAGACCTGGTAGAAGTTAACCTTTGAGCGACCTTTGACCGTCCAATCAAAGGCAAGACGGCCGAACTGATTAACCAATCAGACAACGACTTCTTGTTAGGGTTCGGCGGGACTTTGGGATTTTCTTTTTCCCTGGTCGCTGACACAGATCTATAAACAAACGAAAATCCGCATAAAACACAGATATTTGACCTGCAGTATATACGCTTATGGGTTTCTGATGACATGGTTACTATTTGCTTATATTTTCGCAAGATGACATCCTTGAATATTGACAAAAACGCTATTTTCAGCGACTGTTTACTCATTGCGTGTATCACTCGGAAGCAATCGTGCGGAAAATAGCATTCGGAATCGTTCGAGTTTTTGAGGTAAATGTTCAAACGGTATGTGCGAATACTACCTTTCGCGATTTGGTAAGCTGTGTTCTGATTGGTCAGTCCAAAAGGTTAGCAGACGCGACCTTCTACTTGGTTTTGTTAGACTCAGTATAGCAGTGTAACGAATAATACTGAGCCTAAGTTTACTTAGTGAGTGAGTTTAGGTTTACGCCGCAGTAAGTTTACTTAGACTGCGTGCAGATTCGTAATATAACTGAAATGCTTTCAAAATGGCTTGAGACCCAGCTCACTCACTCCCACATCAAACTTGCACACTGTTATATACTGTTCGGGACAGCTTTAAACACGGCTCACGCCCAGCGCAAAGGATATTAGATGCAGCGTTAAACCCCCCTCCCCCCTCCCCCCCTCCCTCTGTTCCAGTGAGGCCTCTGTGCTCAACCAATCCAGACCAAGGAGCCACCATCACAATCAAAACCGACGTGAACGTATACGCTAACGCCTTCTGCCAGGACGTGACGCCGGTGGAATTCACAGAGGTTGACAGCACTACCTTGACTCTTGACGTGGCCTATCCTGGTGGCAAACTGATCCGAGACTGCGAATTCAAGGTAAACAAGAGTGTTAAAATTAACGTTGCACCTGTTGGTTGTGTAATAGGACGATAAGACAATGAAAATTGTGTTTATCTTAGATGCAGAAAATAGTCGTAAGGACCTCAACAAAAAATATTTACTCCGGTATTTACTCTGACCAAAACTTGCTTAAACATATTTTGTCTTTTTGAAGCAACGTGGAAGTACCGACGTGTATTTCATTCGAGTCATCGTCTCCTTTGGAGAGGCTGAAGAAATAGTTACCGTTACCTGCACCTTGGACAGGAAAGGCTCGAACACCAGCGGGAAGAAACAGATAAAGGGAAGGTGAGTAGAAGGTGGTACGTCACGCCGAAGACCCGGGTTCGATTCCCCCCGTGGGTATAATGTGTGAAGACCATTTCTGGTGTCCCCCTCCCTGATATTGCTGGAATATGGCTGAAAGCGGTGTAATACTCACTCACTCACTCAGTGGCCTTGTGACTGTTCTCCACTCCACTTATGGTTTTGTTTTGTTTTTAACAATGTGTTTCAGAGTGATTGCACAGAACGGAAGCACGTACAACAAAGGTCAAAAGTCCAGATCAGGCCAGAGGTCAGACTCGAAGCTGAAGCTGTCAGTCACTGACATAGCGAGGCACAGACTGAAGGGCAAGATCGTTCTGGGAAGGAAGGTTCTTCTGGTCGCCTCCACTGACGGTGCGTGTCTTGATTTTACACTGACTGACTTAACCTTGCTTTTAGCAACGTCACGGCGTGTCGGAATATCTTGGTGTAATCCTTTACAGTACGTCCACATGAACAATGCTTCACAACGACATTAGAATCTATGTCGAAACGTTGCCTTTCACCGAATACAGAAGTTTTATATCTATAACATTAGCATCATTCTTCATCACCTCAACCCCAACATGGGTACAGTCTGTGAAACCCATTCCTGGTGTCCCCCGCCGTCATATTGCTGGAATATTGCTAAAAGCGGCGTAAAACTAAATTCACTTACTCACTCACTCGTCAACCATCTAGAGAACGTCCATATGTTCGATGCGACTGATGATCAAGGTAATGTTGAAGAACCTCATATTAAATACTGAACAAATAAACGTAAGGAATCATCATATATTTGTTTTTATGAATGTGTGTCAGGACCGCTTCCGTGGTGTAGTGGTTAGAGCGTCCGCTCGGAGAGCGGAAGGTCACGGGTTCGATCCCCGGCCGCGTCATTCGAAAAGACGTTAAAATACGGTACTTGTTGGTCCCTGCCTGGCGCTCGGCATTAATGGGTACAACAAGGAGTGGTCGGCTCGGAGTCAGTATAATGTGTCTGAGTGGGGTATTCATGCTTCACTGCGGCATGGTATCTCAGTGGGCTAGCACTATAAAACCAGCTTCAGTCTGGGCTAGTACAAGCAGCCGCACATACACATACACATACACACGATGCTCGTCGTCATATGAACGAAATATTCTCAAGCACGACGTTAAACCCAAGGAATGTGTGTCATCAGACTTCATTATAAAACTGGGGCGGTGGGGTAGCCTAGTGGTTAAGGCGTTCGCTCGTCGCTCCGAAGACCCGGGTTCGATTCCCCACATAGGTGCAATGTGTTAAGCCCATTTCTGGTGTCCCCCGCCGTGATATTGCTGGAATATTGCTAAAGCGGCGTAAAACCAAATTCACTCACTCATTATAAAACTAATATAGACAATACAACCAAACATATAGGGGATCCTAAACTTTATTCAGTATAGTTTTTCATGACACAGGGATACGGGTCTGCAGTCTTTAACAGCAAACGATACTAAGGGTCACGTGATGACGCTGTTGGACAATGTGGGTTTGACGGGATTTGACACATTGTCTCAGTCTCATGAAATATCTGACCGTGAAGCATATACAGTGTTAATCATTTGACGGTATTTGACACATTGTCTCAATCTAATGAAATATCTGACCGTGAAGCATATACAGTGTTAAACATTTGACGGTATTTGACACATTGTCTCAATCTCATGAAATATCTGACCGTGAAGCATATACAGTGTTAATCATTTGACGGTATTTGACACATTGTCTCAATCTCATGAAATATCTGACCGTGAAGCATATACAGTGTTAATCATTTGTATTCGGAACCTAACATTTCAGTTAGTTTAGAGATGCCGAAATCATGTTAGTTTGTCTGACTTTTTGTTTACTCCTGTCGAGAACTGACAGCCTTGGCACTGATTGGCTGATTGGAAAAGTCACCAGATTGACTGACTGACTGACTGAGTTTGGTTTTTCGCCGCTTTTAGCAATATTCCAGCAACATCACGGCGGGGGACACCAGAAATGGGCTTCACACATTGTACCCATGTGGGGATTCGAACCCGGGTCTATGGCGTGACGAGCCAACGCTTTAACCACTAGGCTACCCCACCGCCCCGTCACCAGATTGAATCATACCTAGTTCCTCACATGGGTCGGTATTGTACTGGTGTAACGATGAGTCTTGTAACCTTGACCTCTTTTATGTGTCTTGATAGGTTCTTCTGGAGAGAAGGGTTTGCGAATAACATCTTGTGAAGCTGTTGGCAGAAAGACAGGAGAAAGATATCAAGTAATAAAAGATGGGTAAGAATTCAAAAAGGCCAACCATTCCATATTCTGGTTGAGGTAGCAATTGGATTTGTTTGCAGATGTAGAATTAACTTGTGTTGAAAGCACTGGGGTGTTACACATACTCCGTCAGCTGCAAGGTGGATACACTTCACAAACGGGGCAAGTTTAACATGGCAGATCGCCCGTCCCGGCAAACAAGATCGTCCCTTTGGATTGATGTTTCATTCCAGAGATATCCAAATGGAACTGTCAAAATGAGAAGCATAACAATAAGCTTCGTGTTTATAAGCTATGACCCACACCTTACAACCACAACCCACACACTACAACCGCAACCCACACCTTACAACCGCAACCCACACCTTACAACCACAACCCACACACCCTACAACCACAACCTGCAACCACAACCCATAACCACAACCCTTGACCTACAACCACAACCCACACCCTACAACCACGACCTACAACCACAACCCATAACCACAACCACAACCCATGACCTACAACCACAACCCACACCCTACAACCACGACCTACAACCACAACCCACAACCACAACCACAACCCATGACCTACAACCACAACCCACACCCTACAACCACACTCACACCCTACAACCACAACCCACGTCCTACAACCACAACCCATAACCCACACCCTACAACCACAACCCATAACCACAACCCATGACCCACACCCTACAACCACAACCCACACCCTACAACCACAACCCACACCCTACAACCACAACCCACACCCTACAACCACAACCCACAACCACAACCCATATCCTACAACCACAACTGACACCCAACAACCTACAACCACAACTGACACCCAACAACCTACAACCACAACCCATAACCCACACCCTACAACCACAACCTACAACCAAAACCACACCCTACAAAAACAACCCACACACTACAACCCATAACCCACACCCTACAGCCACAACCTACAACCAAAACCACAACCCACACCAACAACCCACACCCTTCAACAACAACCCACGCTCTACAACGACAACCCACGCTCTACAACAACCCACACACTACAACCTACAACCACAACCACAACCACAACCCACGCTCTACAACCACAACCCACACACTACAACCCACGCTCTACAACCACAGTACAAGCAGGTGCACCTATACATACACACGCATACGCGTCGTCATATGAGCGAGATATTCTCAAGCACGACGTAAAACCCTATTTCACCTCTCTACAACCTACACCCACAACCCATACACTACAGCCCACACCCTACAACCACAACCCACACCCTACAACCACACCCTACACCCTACAACCACAACCCATACAACCCATACACTACAACCCACACCCGACAGCCACAACCTACACCCTACAACCACAACCCATAACCACAACCCATATACTACAACCTACAGCCACAACCCACACCCTACAACCACAACCCATAAACACAACCCACACCCTACAACCACAACCCATAACCACAACCCACACCCTACAACCACAACCCATACACTACAACCACAACCTACAACCACAACCCACACCCTACAACCACAACCCATACACTACAACCACAACCTACAACCACAACCCACACCCTACAACCACAACCCATACACAACCCACACCCTACAGCCAAAACCCACACATTACAACCACAACCACAACCCATACTCTACAACCACAACCCATATTCACAACCCACACACATCCTACAACCACAACCACAACCTACAACCACAACCCATATACTACAACCCACTCTACAACCCAGACCCTACAACCACAACCCATACACTACAACCCACACCCTACAACCACAACCCACACCCTACAACCACAACCCATACACTACAACCCACACCCTACAGCCAAAACCCACACATTACAACCACAACCCACACTCTACAACCACAACCCATATTCACAACCCACACACTTCATCCTACAACCACAACCCATACACTACAACTTACAACCACAACCCACACCCTACAACCACAACCCATACACAACCCACACCCTACAGCCAAAACCCACACATTACAACCACAACCACAACCCATACTCTACAACCACAACCCATATTCACAACCCACACACTACATCCTACAACCACAATCACAACCTACAACCACAACCCATATACTACAACCCACTCTACAACCCAGACCCGACAACCACAACCTATACACTACAACCCACACCCTACAACCACAACCCACACCCTACAACCACAACCCATACACTACAACCACAACCTACAACCACAACCCACACCCTACAGCCACAACCCACACATTACAACCACAACCCACACATTACAACCACAACCACAACCCACACTGTACAACCACAACCCATATTCACAACCCACACACATCCTACAACCACAACCACAACCGACAACCACAACCCATATACTACAACCCACTCTACAACCACAACCCAGACCCTACAACCACAACCCATAACCACAACCCATACACTACAACCCACACACTACAACCACAACCCACAACCTACAACCACAACCTACAACCACAACCCATTACCACAACCCATACACTACAACCCACTCTACAGCCACAACCCACACCCTACAACCACAACCCATACACTACAACCCACACACTACAACCCACACACAACCACCCACAACCTACAACCACAACCCACACACTGCAACCTACAAACACAACCCATTACCCACACCCTACAACCACAACCCATAACCTACAAGGGGCGGTGGGGGTAGCCTAGTGGTTAAAGCGTTGGCTCGTCACCCCGAAGAATCCCCACATGAGCACAATGTGTTAAGCCCATTTCTGGTGTCCCCCGCCGTGATATTGCTGGAATATTGCTAAAAGCGGCGTGAAACTAAACTCAGTCAGTCAGTCAGCATAACCTACAACCGACACCCTACAACCACAACCCATAACCCACATCCTACAGCCACAACCATCAACCACAACCCATAACCACTACCCACACACTACAGCCACAACCTACAACCCATAACCCACACTCTACAACCACAACCCACACCCTACAACCACGACCCACCCTCTACAACCACAACCCACAACCACAACCCACACTCCACTAACATGAGCCACGCCCCTTGGGCCTAGATTTTCGAAGTTCTCTTAGCGCTTCGAAAATATTGGCCCTGGACCCCCTGTTATTGAGTTGACATGGTATATTTGTCAACTGCATGACTTGACTCCTAACTCCGGCCTGACCCAACAGGACCTGGTTTCCAGGGAGGCCAGGGGCGGTGGGGTAGCCTAGTGGTTAAAGCGTTCGCTCATCACGCCGAAAACCCGGGTTCGATTCCCCACGTGGGTACAATGTGTTAAGCCCATTTCTGGTGTCCCCCGCCGTGATATTGCTGGAATATTGCTAAAAGCGGCGTAAAACTAAACTCACTCACTCACTCACTCCAGGGAGGCCTCTCTGAGAGTGTTTCCCAAGCTCTCAAACTACCAGGTCATTGTGTCCTGCCCTAGCTGAGATGCAACTTATTTTACGACAACCTCAGCCTACACGACAACACCCGTGATGGTCCGGGTTAGAATGAACCTTCAGTAACCCATGCTTGTCGTAAGAGGCGACTAACGGGATCGGGTGGTCAGGCTCGCTGGCTTGGTTGACACATGTCATCGGTTCCCAATTGCTCAGATTGATGCTCATGCTGTTGATCACTGGATTGTCTGGTCCAGACTCGATTATTTACAGATCGCCGCCATATAGCGGGAATATTGCTGAGTGCGGGGTAAAACTCACTCCTTCACACATTCACTCAGCCTACACAACAGATTGGATTGGTTCACGGTGGAACAAAAAGTCCATGAAGAACAGGCTTACTACATGTGGATGTAACAATCTCTACAGGGGTGGAAATAACCTATTGCCCGATGTCCGAGTCCAGTGTTTTTTTCTGTCGGGCAAGCAAATTTGTATATCACACTGTACCGGTGTCCAGTTGACTTTCCGATGTTAATTATGTTTATTTAAAAAATCAACGAGAAAATGGCCGGTATAGTGGAAAAATTATGAGGGCAAGTGATTTTACATGTGCCACTTTACCGGAGTACACTAGCACATTTAAAGTTATCTCCAAACCTGCTCTATCGTTTACGATTTCTCAGGAACAATAATTTCAGACATGGCACCATTGAAGGCTGCAGATTACGCCTTTGCTTCATTAGTACAAGAAGATAGCTGAATTCTGAATCAGCTCATGAAGTTCAGTGTGTGAAGCCCTTTTCTGAGTAATAATCTTTCTTTTACTTCCAGCTGTGGCGTCGGTCAAGTGTTCAAGAAGAAGCTGGGTTTCGTCACGAAAGGACTGACCGCCATCAGTCCATACTTCAATATGTTTCAACTCGAAAATGACAAGTCAATCACGTTTGACTGCAACTTTACCTTTTTGTAAAACACCATGTGACGGGGTAAGTGTTATAGACAGGCAATGTCGGTTTGTCGGGGTATATTCTGGAGTCACTGGTGGGACAGTCATCTCATGCGCTTTGCGCCTCTCTAGAGCTTGTCAGA
The DNA here is from genome assembly GCF_003918875.1 of Haliotis rubra. NCBI lineage: Eukaryota > Metazoa > Mollusca > Gastropoda > Lepetellida > Haliotidae > Haliotis > Haliotis rubra. The sequence continues at coordinate 89,715 of NW_025767591.1, forward strand.
AATTTAGAGTACTTGTTTAGAGTACTTTCGTTCAAATTGTTGCGCTGGGCAGTGGGGTAGCCTTGTGGTTAAAGCGTTCGCTCGTCACGCCTAAGACCCGGGTTCGATTCCCCACATAGGTACAATATGTGAAGTATATTCCTGAAATATTGCTAGAAGCGGCGTAAAACCAAACTCAGTCAGTCAGTCAGTCATTTCTTGCGTTCATTCCATTTCTAGCGTCCTTTCCATTTCTTGCGTTCTTTCCATTTCTAGCGGTCATTCCATTTCTTGCGTTCATTCCATTTCTTGCGTTCTTTCCATTTCTAGCGTCCTTTCCATTTCTAGCGTCCTTTCCATTTATAGCGTTCATTCCATTTCTAGCGTCCATTGCGTGAACCCCATATCCCAAAAGGATGATGTTTTCTCTTTTGAAGACTCGGCTGAAATGTCAGTGTGCGAAATATTCAAAAGATAGCTCTACCATCAGTGTTCTCTAGTTGGGACTTCCCTGTGTTAGGCAATAATCTCATTTCAGAGTTCCTGTGGCAAGCAAAGACCTCGAAGAGCCCCCGACCCAGGTAAGCAAGGGAATAGTGTCCTTTGCGTGAAACCCATTTCTAGTGTCGTGGTATTGCTGGAATATTGCTAAAAACGGCCTGAAAGGTAATGGTCTCGTTTCAGAGCTCCTGTAACAAGCAAAATCCTCGAAGAGCACCCGACGCCGGTAAGTTGACACTGGGAATGTTTGCCCATGGTCAGCAGGATTGCATGTGTGTTGTGATGACCTGCATGATCCATGCTAGGACTCAGACCAGTGTCTTATGTTTGATTCTCTCACAGGAGGGGCGTTGGGGTAGCCTTGTGGTTAAAGCGTTGTTTCATCGCCGAATTCCTGGGTTCGTTTCCCCACATGGGTACAATGTGTGAAGCCCATTTCTGGTGTACCCCTCCGTGATATTCCTGAAATATTGCTAGAAGCGGTTTAAAACCAAACTCAGTCAGTCAGTCAGTCAGTCATTTCTTGCGTTCATTCCATTTCTAGCGTCCTTTCCATTTCTAGCGTTCTTTCCATTTCTTGCGTTCTTTCCATTTCTTGCGTTCATTCCATTTCTTGCGTTCTTTCCATTTCTTGCGTTCATTCCATTTCTAGCATCCTTTCCATTTATAGCGTTCATTCCATCATTCCATTTCTAGCGTCCATTGCGTGAACCCCATATCCCAAAAGGATGATGTTTTCTCTTTAGAAGACTCGGCTGAAATGTCAGTGTGCGAAATATTCAAAAGATAGCTCTACCATCAGTATTCTCTAGTTGGGACTTCCCTGTGTTAGGCAATAATCTCATTTCAGAGTTCCTGTGGCAAGCAAAGACCTCGAAGAGCCCCCGACCCAGGTAAGCAAGGGAATAGTGTCCTTTGCGTGAAACCCATTTCTAGTGTCGTGGTATTGCTGGAATATTGCTAAAAACGGCCTGAAAGGTAATGGTCTCGTTTCAGAGCTCCTGTAACAAGCAAAGACCTCGAAGAGCACCCGACGCCGGTAAGTTGACACTGGGAATGTTTGCCCATGGTCAGCAGGATTGCATGTGTGTTGTGATGACCTGCAAGATCCATGCTAGGACTCAGACCAGTGTCTTATGTTTGATTCTCTCACAGGAGGGGCGTTGGGGTAGCCTTGTGGTTAAAGCGTTGTTTCATCGCCGAATTCCTGGGTTCGTTTTCCCACATGGGTACAATGTGTGAAGCCCATTTCTGGTGTACCCCTCCGTGATATTGCTGGAATATTGCTAAAAGCGGTTTAAAACCATGCTCGTTTGCTAACTCACTCACTCACTCGAAGGACACAAGCTATGAGCCTTCACAAAGGATGATCAGAATGGTGATAAACACAACTAGCTCACCCCTCAATCGACCAAGTCAGCGAGCCTGACACTGAAATTCCACCAACCAGTGGGAACCTTTTCCCCACCAATTAACGGATTCTCCCAAAGTGGAATAAACGAATGTGGCTGGCTTTTTGGGGGATCACCACCAGGGTCTTCTGTGTGCTGCTGTAGGGTAATTCATGCTTGTCGTAAGTGGCGACTTGTGGGATAGAATTGTCTGCTTCGCCTACTTAGCTGTTGCATGTCTCCGTATCCCAACAGCCGTAGATCAATGGATGCAATAACTGGATTATCTGGTCAACCCTCGATTATTTACATATCGCCGTCACATGTTTGGGATATTGCCGAGTACGGCATTTAACGATTTGCCGACCTATTGTCATTACAAAATGTCTTTCTGGTTTCAGTTCTTCCTGCTGCCTTTATCAACTCGGTCCCAAGCCAGTTAAAAACAAGGTATGAAGAATGAGATTCCTATTAAACTATGTGCCTTCTAAAGAACCTTGCATCTGACCGATGTACAACGACAGTACAAAAGAATATCCAGTCTTTACTTGCCTCAGAATGTCGTTTTGTGTAAAGGAACAGTAGCTGTATAACTTGTATTAATGGATCACTACCAAACTGGTATCGCCTGCCATTCCAAAGTTTTTTAATGGAGGATGCAGAATGTTGTTCTGTTTTCTACCCACGCAACCCTCAGACAATTACATATTCAGTTCTCTGAAACTCTGAAACCCTGAAACCCACCACATCTACTCTGTCGCGTTTGTTTGGTGACTTTAAAAGTTAAAAATTTGAATCCGGATAGTTTTGCATAATAACCCCACCGGGGTTTGTGACCTTATCCACGTTCTTAGGCATTCGGCCCAGTCTTTGAAACGTTTTGAGGCCCCATGTAAGTCCAATGATTAAAAGCAGTTTCTTGTGAGCCTGATCCGCCTCTGCGGTGTAGTGGTTAGAGCGTCCGCCTATAGAGCGGAAGGTCACGAGTTCGATCCCCGGCCGCGTCATACCAAAAGACGTTAAAATATGGTACTTGTTGGTCCCTGCCTGGCGCTCGGCATTAATGGGTACAACAAGGACTGGTCGCCTTGGGGTACAGTATAATGTGTCTGAGTCGGGTATTCATGCTTAACTGCGGCATGGTATCTGGGTGGGCTAGCACTATAAAACCAGCTTAGGTCTGGGCTTGTACAAGCAGCTACACACACATACACGTCGTCATATGAGCGAAATATTTTGAAGTACGACGTTAAACCCCATTTCACCTCAGTCTTGTGAGCCCGTGTTATCGGGATATACTAACATGCCGCTACAGGTGTCGTAAAAGCACCTTCCCTCGTACTTTCAGGTTTCGGAGATCAGCAAATGAAGGGCAGCATATAAAGCTTTTCTTGACCAACGTGGCTGGCTACAAGCTCCATAACGTCAGTCTGCAAAGGGGAAGGCCGTATGTGCTTCATGCCGTTACTGACGGTGAGGTCAATACGACACGGGTAAAACAACGAGTAATGGTGGGCTGGTTTACCAAACGCCAATTTCTGTAAGAGCTCGAAATCTATCCTAACACTGCTGTAACCTTTAACGAAAAATGTGAAAATCAACATGTAAATCAAGAGTATTGCGTTGAAAATATACTGGGTTTGAATTTTCATTTTTGCCATAAATATGCATCCGTAATATACAATTGTTTCCCGCGGGATAAGCCACTCAAAATACTAAGAGACTTGTTCTGGTGAAACTCGTCCACTGTATGGCTTAGAAAATACCGATTCATCATTTATCTTAAACTATCGAACTCCTAAGTTTTCCTGACGGCTCACATAAACACATGTGTTTACTTTTTCTCTGATTTTTTTTTTTGGTAAAAGGTAGATGGGCACAAAAAGTATTCAAGATGTGGCAAGCACATGATCCGCATGACGGTTGCTGGGAATCATATGCCGTGCACGTTTGTTTCCCGTTGCCAACATGTTTCCTGCCACTTTTGAGAAGTATGCCTTGGTAATCAGAAAGGGCAGGAGAAGATGGCTAAGTCAAGGTTCTTACACAAGTTGAAATCTTTGACAGACTTCCCTGTCCCATCTGATTTAGATATACCCAGCCCAGCTATTCCAGAATCAGTGACGTTACAGGTCACAGGAAAGGCTTTATCTGCAACCTATTTGGCAACAGGTTTAGCAGATCAGATTTCAGCGCCATCGGGAAAGACCCACCGAGCAGGATTGTGATACCCAAGATGGCATTCTGACGCTGGCCCAACGATGTTCAGCCGAAGTTGGCCCAGCATCAAAATGTTACTTGGAGTATCACAACGTCTGGCCACAACACGATGACAACTGGATAGGTGTCCACTCATTGGTCAAATGTTTGAAGAACGTGTATTTGTACAAATCCAGCAATGCTTTACTGACAATGGTTTGATGTAGTTGAAATTGAGAAAGTGACCATTTCAGGATTGAAAGGCGAGGTGGGGCTACAGGTGATGAGGTGCGACATTGTCACCACGAGAATTCAACACAATCTACGCATGGCAGCCATTAGAGATGGGTACGTCACATCTTTCTGCTAGTTTTGTCACTGGGAGTTGATAGCCAAGTGTCCTTCCATATTAAGTGGATATGGCACCTGAAATATTGCTCAGTTGGGCATTAAAGGCACAATACATAATGCATTTCTCTCAATAATACTATCAGCCCCCTTGGAAGCTAGCAAATATGGTATTCCAAAAAATATAGAGAGAATCTCACCCAAGTGTCTTCTGATATCAAATATATCACCACGAGTTGATTAAGTTACAAATATCCGAGGCTTGCCGAGGATATTTTTACTTTTATCAACGAGTTTGATATATATGATATCAGAAGACACGAGGGTGAGATTCTATTTATCATAAAAAATCACTCTTTATTAGTTTTCAATGAAAAATGTACATCTCTGAACACAGTACTGCCATTAGATTTGCAGTGCAGCGATGTCATAACATTTTGACGTCAACAAGTTCATGATGTCATAGCATTGTCAGGACATTGTACAAAATCTGCTGTCAAAACGATATCTCCTAGGATATATCGTCTGATCTCACACAAGCGATGTCTACTGTGGAACACAGTTTTGGATGATAAAACGTATTTAGATTACAATATCAAATTAAAAAGTTCGAATGAATAAATGCAACGTTGCATTAAATCGACTCTCGTGCCCTCTTCCGGCCGAACATTATTTCAAGCGAAGCCCATAGTTATGTCCCTTGGAAGCTCTTAACGAATACCCTACGCACAATTTGTGATTTTTTAAACCAGTTCAGCAAACCCCAACAACACCGCGTGCGACAGTTTTCGATGTAGGGAGCAATCGTTTACATTCTATATAAGGCAAACGTTGTCTGATTGGAAGCTGTTCGCCTCGAAGTTTCAATTATCGATTTCGAAGTCGTAAGGGACAATAAGTCTTCTATTGCATCAGTAGGAAGCTAAAGTGGGTGCATATGCCCCCAATAAAATATAGGCCAAAATATTGTCGAAATGTGTGACATTGTGCCTTTAAACATAACGCATTGTGACTGACAGCGTTGCGGTTGGATATTGTTCAGTTGGGATTGGTTAGGTTCAGTTAGGCTGCCTAATGATTATCGCAATGAGGTGAATGGAAAATAAATTCGCAATCGTGTTGTAACCCTTCCACAAGAATGTCCCAGGGCATTGTGTTGGATTTATTTATTACATTAAATTCGAGTACTCTTTACAGACAAGGCCCCACATGGGCACAATGTGTGAAGCCCATTTCTGGTGTCCCCCGCCGTGATATTGCTGGAATATTGCTAAAAGCGGCGTAAAACTAAACTCACTAACTCCTCACAGACAAGGAGTCTCCACATTCTACGTGATTTCTTTCCAGGTGCGGCGTGGAACCTGTTTTCAGACCGGATCAGGGTTTCATCACTTCCGGGTTGACGGCCACAAGCCCATATTTCAAAGGTTTCTCTATCAGGGGAGACAAAAGCCTGACTTTCGAGTGTGACGTCATCCTTTGTCATCAAAACTGTGATGGAGTAGGTATAGACAACAGATTTGTCATTTAACAGGTCACGGTGGTCTTTGGCGAAGCAATTCACTCTGAGTTATGTCCTTTGATCGACGGTTCCAGGTTTGCCCTCATAATGCGTCTGGGTTTTTCAGCAGTATACTCGTACTCAAATTCACTAATTAGGGGTAGCATAATGGTTAAAGTGTCCACTTGTCACGCTGAAGACCTGGTTTGATTCCCCAAATGGGTACAATGTGTGAAACCTATTTCTGGTGTCCCTCGCCGTGTTGTTGCTGGAATATTGCTAAAAGCGGCGTAAAACTCACTCACTCACTCACTAAGCTGTGAATCCTGGTGGGGCAACAACAGCCTTTTCAAACTGTTTTGAGCAGTTTGGTTAAACTGCCACGTTTGACAAGCTTGGTCACAGTCGGTCTAAAAATGGCCTTCAGCACCAAATGTTTGTGGTAAGAGGTGTTTTGTTTGCGGGTAAATGTCCTGGCTCCCTGACTTAATGTCATCGTATCCTAATTGATTAGACTGATGTTAATGTTATCACTGGATTATCTAGTCCAGACACGTTAATTTACACACAAACTCATGGACGAGGTCCATGAAGCCAGTGTATGTCCGGACAAGCAGGTGCTTGTCGCTATGTGCGCCAACTCGTCTTGAAGGCGATATTTCACGTCAAGTCAATCTCCCAGACTGCCTCGACCCGTGAAGATCCGGGGTAGAATAGGTCTTCAGCAACCCATTCTTGTCATAAAAGGCGACTATGCTTGTCGTAAAAGGCGACTAACGGGATCGGGTGGTCAGGCTCGCTGACTTGGTTGACACATGTCATCGGTTCCCAATTGCGCAGATCGATGCTCATGCTGTTGATCACTGGATTGTTTGGTCCAGGCTCGATTATTTACAGACCGCCGCCATATAGCTGGAATATTGCTGAGTGCGGCGTGAAACTAAACTCACTCACTCACTCCAAGACTGCCTCACCATGACAAGGTCAGAAGCCTCCATGTCACAGATACGCATACTGAGTAACTGTAAGTTCTATATTTTCAGCGGACCTGTGTCCGTGAAAGAAAGAAACGGGAACTTGAAAAACAAGGTAAATCATTGTAATTTCTAGGTTTGAACAAGTTAGTCCAGATTTTGTCAGCCCTGTGCCCAGATGATTATGGCAGCTGACATTGTAACGGCTCGGTCAAGTTTCATTGCCGACAAACCTTTCTGTATCCTAATTGATTAGATATATCTTAATGTTACCCCTGGATTGCTTGGTCCACGACACGTATATTTACACACACTGCTATAAGATTTCCCAATCACTGTACATAGAAACTTTGTATATACACAAGGCCAGTGCTGAACTGGCGTGTTTACAGAGGCTTGTATACATGTTTCGGTAAAGGTTCACAGGAGGTAGTAATAATTGTTTCTTCTTACTTCGTGTTATCGGGGCTTGTCATAAGAGGCGACTAACGGGATCGGGCGGTCAGGCTCGTTGACACATGTCATCGGTTCCCAATTGCGCAGATCGATGCTCATGCTGTTGACCACTGGATTGTCTGGTCCAGACTGGATTATTTACAGACCGCCGCCATATAGCTGGAATATTGCTGAGTGCGGCGTAAAACTAAACTCACTCACTCGTGTTATCGGGACTGGAGCTTGTCGTAAGAGGCACCTAACGGGATTGGCTTGTCAGACTCGCTGACTTGGTCAATTGGTCTGACATTGTATCGCAGTTGCGTAGATCGATGCCCATGATGTTGATTACTGGATTGTCTGGTCCAGACTCAATTTTTTACAGACCACCGCCATATAGCTTAATATTGCTGAGGGCGGCGTTAAGGAACCAAACAGCGTTTTTGTTTCTGAATGGTGAATAATGTGTACCTCACTGGATTGTCTGGTCCTGGATTATCTACCCCGAGAGCGGAAGATCGGTGGTTACATACGCGTGCTAAGAGATGCGTCATTCCTTCATGGCGCTCAGCATAACGGATATAATACGAAGAGTATATCGATATTCTCGACTGTTTACAGACCGTCACACAAATGGAACATTGTTAAGTGCGGTGTAAGGTATTTTCCAAACAGCCGGAATAGCGCTAGTAGCATGCACAATCAAACAAGTCTTTCTCTTCTCGTATAGCCTCGACCGCCGAGCTTCCCCAAAATTTTCCCAAACTGTTTTTATTTAATAATTATACTTCAGACTGTTGTAGCAGAAGTCCAGCAACATCAGGGCAGGGACACCAGAAATGGGAATATTGCGAAAAGCGGCCTAAAAGCTCAGTTTTCTTCAACAGTCTGGAGCTGATTTCATTTTGAGGACATATTTGCTCCACAAATTCCAAGGCGCATCGCTTACTGACCGCAGTATCACAATATTTCAGACGTTGAAAATGCATTGACACTTTTGTTCCAGAACCATTCCTGGAGTCCGGCAGTCTACAATCGGCTTCTTATGTCGTCAACCCTCGGGCCAAGAGGTCAAGGTGAATACGTCATGAAGCTGTTTGAATTTCAATTTGTAACGAACAAATAAACCATATACTGGCCACATAAATGTGTTTGTTTGCTATGGCGGTATTGCTGTATGAGTACATCCGTGGGACTCGGTATCGGTAGAATTGGTGTTCAGCAATAGGTCTGACTTGGTTGACACATTTCAACGTATCCCAGTTGCATAGATCCACGCTCATGTCAATCACTGAATTGTCTGGTCCAGACGTCATAGCTTCCTGGACCCGTTAAGATTCAGGTTAGAATTGGTCTTCAGTAACCCACACGCGTAGCAAGAGGCGACTAACAGTATCGAGTGGTCAGGCTCGCTGACTTGGTTGACACGTGTCATCGTATCCCAATTGCATAAAGGGAGTCTCATGTCAATCACTGGATTGTCTGGTCCAAACTCTATTGTTTACAGACCGCCGTCATATAGCTGGCATATTGTAAATCAATAACCACTCAATCTGGATTATCTGTCCTTGGAGCTGAAGGTCGGTGATTCTATCCCCGTTATAACAAGACATGGTGCTTGTTCCCCTCCATGGCGCCCGGCATTAAGGATATAAAACAGGGGGTGTCGGTATTCTGTCTGAGTGGGGTAGCTACGTCAAACATGCCACGATATCGGGGTGTACGACCACAAGAACACGCACAAATAATGCGATTGTCTCAACAGCATCAGGAGTGAGGTTCACCACGCTTTCAGCAATATTCCAGCAATATCATGGCAGAGGGCACCAGACATAACCTGCACACGTAGTACCCTTGTGGAATCGAACCCGGCTCTTTCGGGTGACGAGTGAACGCTCATACCAGTAGCTATAGGCTCTTCGGGAGATCAGGACACTGTCCCGTATCGGTCCCAGTGATGTATTTCGAGATGTAATGGATCCGGACGTCGGGCTGGGTACTTGTTGTTTTAGATTCAGTGATCACTAGTTTGGTGGTCCAAACCTTATCAGCGACATGCCACCACCACATATCTAAAATATGCTTATGGCAACGTGAAAATACACCAACCTCTATGCAGTTTTATGGCCCTAGTCTAAACCTCGAATCACTGTCACCCAAATCATTGTTTAGACGTCGACGGGTCAGAAAAACACAAATGTGGAAGAATCTGCTTACATTTATCTATGCCACGGCTAACTGATAATGAAAGATGGCGAGCCACTGGAATGCTTGAAACCGGAACACCCAGCGCAACGTTGCAAATCAGAATTACGTGCACAGGAACACCACATACCGCTTGCAGAGACGTTATCAACAAAACGCCGTCGCAACGATCGTTGGATTCGAACCACCCATCTGCACCAAAGATTCCAACCAGACACACTGACAGCCCGAACAGTTCAGATTCTCTTGCACCGCGCTGATGGCTAAATCCCCAGGTCTGTCCCCTATCAAACACGTCTGGGATGAAATGGGGAGGAGATTGAGACTTTGGCTAAATCCCCCAGTCACGCTTCAGGAACTCCGCCAGGTGCTTCCACAGATATGGAATGCCATTCCACAAGACTTCTTGTGACGTTTGATGGCTCTGTGAGGCGCAGGTGCATCAATGCTCATGGTGGACATACACGTTATTGACTGTGAATGTCATGTTGACCGTTCTCTTACTGTGACCGTTGCTTACATGTGTCCGCCAGAAAAGTTTAAAATGTGCCATTTGCAATCCTATTGTGGAATGATTTTCTTGCAATATCAAAAAAGTCGCATTATAAAATATGAGTTGTTAATTCACATATCTAACTTAACATCAATCACAATAACTTTTACCTTTGAGTATATTTGATATCAGAAGGCACGAGGGTGAGATTCTATTTATCATAAAAATCACTCTTCATTAGTTTCAATGAATCAAAAATGTGTATTTCTGATCACGGTACTGCCATTAGACTTGAAGTGCAGCTATCCAATAGCATTGTGACGTGTTCAAGTTAATGACGTCATAGCATAGTGATATCATCAGGGGTTGACGGTATCTGTCACGTCATTTTGAGTTATGTAATTGATGATGTCAAAGTATTATGATCTTATGTAATTGATGACGTCAAGGTATTGTACAAAAGTTACTGTTAAAACGATATCTCCTTTGGTCTCACACAATCAATGTCTCCCGTTGACCACATTTTTGGATGATAATGTAATATTTAAAGTAACCCAAGAATACAATTCCTTATGCTTTAAATATTTCATATATAATTCCTTTCGGTAACAATGTGTGATCTCGCCCATTCTGTCATCAACTTGTCCCCGATTTGTTCATTTGAGGGCGGACGTGACAGACCTCGACTCACATTTATCACGTACTTTATGATGAAAAGGTATATTTTCCTGAAAAATGAACTTGATCTTTCACTCGAGTGATTTAGCTTTATGCCGAGACTACTTTCAGTCAGCCTCCATGAAATTGGTTTTTACCGTAAACGCAGCTATCGATGAAGTTTGTTATTTGACGAGGAAAGGCAAGTGTGTTCTCGTTATTTCAATGAGCAAATTTTTCTTTAATATTTTAAAGTCATTATGTAATATTGATGAAGCGAAAGTTTAATTAAATCACTTTAAGGTAATGATAAACAGATTGTTTCATTAAACCTTCAACCAAGAGAGCTATCAGAAGACGAAATTGTCGAGCATAGCTGCACGTGTCATCTTCACATTTTGTGCAGGGTTTGCACGGATTTACATCCGGGCTCCTCAGGCACGTGCTGCACGCTTGTACCCGGCCAACATAGACGACATTGAGGCATATGGTTGGTGTGTGTCTGTAAGTAAGCATTTGAAACCTTCCTCCGTTTGTTAATACTCCATATATTGCACGTGTTTGAGGCAATACTTCCGTCCAGGTAAACGTGTTTTGTCGCAGTATCTCCCAAACAGAATGTGAATCGCGCATTAATTACTTTTATTCTGTTCGAACTTGGATTGACGTTCATATATACACCTCGTTTATTCTATCAACTTCATCCAGAATTTAATATCCTGAAGTCAGTTATATAACGAAGTAGTTCCCCAATCACATCTTTCCTAACTAAAGACAGACAACATACATATGGTTTTCAATATCTGTTTACCGTCGGCCCCTCAAGCAACCGGGTTAGAATTGATCTTCACTAAGTCATTTTAACAAGCAAATCGAATTGGGTTGTCTGGCGAGGTATGACTCCGTTGACGCATATCGTATTCAAATTGTGCAGATAGTTGCAGATGTCAATTACCTGATTATCTGGTCCGTTACATGCAATGTTCATTACTGATTGTGGCATTACAGAACAAATGTTTGCATAGTACATGTGTCATATTAAAGTTTTAATTTTTGAGAAGCTCAAATGCAAATACCAGTTTGTCTGTTTCAGGTCCGTCAAGTTCTCCAACCATGACAGCTGGACTGTGTTTACTGCCTCTGTTGCTGGCATGTCTTTCAGTGTTGCTGGTATGTCTTTCAATGTTGCTGGTATGTCTTTCAATGTTGCTGGTATGTCTTTCAATGTTGCTGGCATGTCTTTTAGTATTGCTGGCATTTCTTTCAGTATTGCTGGTACGTCTTTCAATGTTGCTGGTACGTCTTTCAATGTTGCTGGTATGTCTTTCACTGTTGCTGGTACGTCTTTTAGTATTGCTGGTACGTCTTTAAGTATTGCTGGTACGTCTTTCAGTATTGCTGGTACGTCTTTCAGTATTGCTGGTACGTCTTTCAATGTTGCTGGTACGTCTTTCAATGTTGCTGGTATGTTTTTCAATGTTGCTGGTATGTCTTTCAATGTTGCTGGTACGTCTTTTTGTATTGCTGGTACGTCTTTTTGTATTGCTGGTACGTCTTTCAATGTTGCTGGTACGTCTTTCAATGTTGCTTGTATGTCTTTTAGTATTGCTGGTACGTCTTTTAGTATTGTATTACTGGTACGTCTTTTAGTATTGCTGGTACGTCTCTCAGTATTGCTGGTACGTCTTCCAGTGTTGCTGGTACGTCTTCCAGTGTTGCTGGTACGTCTTCCAGTGTTGCTGGTACGTCTTTCAGTGTTGCTGGTACGTCTTTCAGTGTTGCTGGTACGTCTTTCAGTGTTGCTGGTTCATCTGGTACGTCTTTCAGTGTTGCTGGTACGTCTTTCAGTGTTGCTGGTACGTCTTTCAGTGTTGCTGGTACGTCTTCCAGTGTTGCTGGTACGTCTGGTACGTCTTTCAGTGTTGCTGGTACGTCTTTCAGTGTTGCTGGTACGTCTTTCAGTGTTGCTGGTACGTCTTGCTGGTACGTCTTTCAGTGTTGCTGGTACATCTGGTACGTCTTTCAGTGTTGCTGGTACGTCTTTCAGTGTTGCTGGTACGTCTTTCAGTGTTGCTGGTACATCTGGTACGTCTTTCAATGTTGCTGGTACGTCTTTCAGTGTTGCTGGTACATCTTTCAGTGTTGCTGGTACGTCTGGTACGTGTTGCTGGTACGTCTTTCAGTATTGCTGGTACGTCTTTCAGTGTTGCTGGTACGTCTTCCTGGTACGTCTTTCAGTGTTGCTTGTACATCTGGTACGTCTTTCAGTGTTGCTGGTACGTCTGGTACGTCTTTCAGTGTTGCTGGTACGTCTGGTACGTCTTTCAGTGTTGCTGGTACATCTGGTACGTCTTTCAGTGTTGCTGGTACGTCTTTCAGTGTTGCTGGTACGTCTTTCAGTATTGCTGGTACGTCTTTCAGTGTTGCTGGTACGTCTTTCAGTGTTGCTGGTACGTCTTTCAGTGTTGCTGGTACGTCTTGCTGGTACGTCTTTCAGTGTTGCTTGTACATCTGATACGTCTTTCAGTGTTGCTGGTACGTCTTTCAGTGTTGCTGGTACATCTGGTACGTCTTTCAGTGTTGCTGGTACGTCTGGTACGTCTTTCAGTGTTGCTGGTACGTCTTTCAGTGTTGCTGGTACGTCTTGCTGGTACGTCTTTCAGTGTTGCTTGTACATCTGGTACGTCTTTCAGTGTTGCTGGTACGTCTTTCAGTGTTGCTGGTACGTTCTGGTACGTCTTTCAGTGTTGCTGGTACGTCTTTCAGTGTTGCTGGTACGTCTTTCAGTGTTGCTGGTTCATCTGGTACGTCTTTCAGTGTTGCTGGTACGTCTTTCAGTGTTGCTGGTACGTCTGGTACGTCTTTCAGTGTTGCTGGTACGTCTTTCAGTGTTGCTGGTACATCTGGTACGTCTTTCAGTGTTGCTGGTACGTCTTTCAGTGTTGCTGGTTCATCTGGTACGTCTTTCAGTGTTGCTGGTACGTCGTTCAGTGTTGCTGGTATGTCTGGTCCAGACTCGATCATTTTCAGAAAGCCTCCATATAGCTGGAATATTGCTGAGTGCGGCGTTAAACAACCAATACAAGTGTGTTCTATGTCTGAATGGGGTGTCCCAGTGACAATGCAGCGTGTCTCGCGTTTAACGCTGTACGCCAACACGTATCCGAGTGCAATTATCTTGAACACGTTTACCGAATTTCACCTGCTTTTACTTATTCAGTGTGTGGTCACTGTGGTGTTGGTGGGGTAGCCAAGTGCTATAGGCGTTCGCTCTTCACGCCGATTCGGTTCGGTTCTCTACACTAGTACACTGGTTGAAGCCCATTTTAGTGTCCCTCGGCGTGATATTTGAGGAATGTTATTATGGTGTAACCTAACTCTCATTCTTCAGTACGTGCATGTTGCAGGGTATAACTACAGCGGCGATACCTAAAGGATATACCTTGCAAGGTGAGCAGTTCACGCATAATGCAGCCCTGGCAAATGTCATTGTCCTTAAAATGGGAAAGTAATTTGTAGTGGCTTGACTTCACACATTTATCGTTGACAGAAAGTACTAGGGTAGGGCACTAGAGTAACTCGTGGTTTTGTTGATAACATGATCAAAAGCAAACACACTTCAGGTTGTTTTTTCTATTTGTAAAAAGGGTAGGGGGTAACCAGTCCTCGGAGGCGACACAGTTTGTTGTACAGTGTAGCATCCCTTAGTCGTGGTGCCCAACTCTCGCCCCAGCCCTACTCTCGCCCCAGCCCTACTCTCGCCCCATCCAATGACCCTCTCGCCCCTCTCTGTGCCCTACTCTCGCCCTGACCCACTCTCGCCCCAGCCCGATTTCTCTCCCTGATTAAAAGAATCCTGCTCGCCCCAGCCCCTGCTCTCGCCCCAGCCCTGCTCTCGCCCCTGACCTGCTTTCGCCCCAGCCCTGCTCTCGCCCTGACCTGCTCTCGCCCCAGCCCTGCTCGCCCCTGAGGGAGACAATGACCCACTAACCCTGACCCAGTGTTCGGTCTGACTTACTCTCGCCCCAGCCCTACTCTCTCCCAGCCCTACTTCTCCCTGACCTACTCTCGCCCTGACCCCATCTCGCCCCTGACCCACTCTCGCCCCTGACCCACTCTCGCCCTGAGCCCTACTCTCGCCCCAGCCCTACTCTCTCCCCTGACTTCTCCCCAGCCCTACTCTCCCTGAGCCCCTCTCGCCCCTGACCCACTCTCGCCCCTGACCCACTCTCGCCCCTGACCCACTCTCTCGCCCCAGACCTACTCTCTCCCTGACCTACTCTCGCCCCAGCCCTACTCTCGCCCCTGACCTACTTTCGCCCCAGCCCTGCTCTCGCCCCGACCTGCTCTCGCCCCAGCCCTGCTCTCGCCCCTGACCTACTCTCGCCCCAGACCCACTCTCGCCCCTGACCCACTCTCGCCCCAGCCCTACTCTCGCCCCTGACCTACTCTCTCCCCTGACCTATTCTCGCGACAGCCCTACTCTCGCCCCAGCACTCCACACTGACAGTCTGTTACATCACAAGAACTGTTGGGTGCAGCGTTAAACCCCCCTCCCTCTGTTTCAGTGACACCTCTGTGTTCAACCAGTATCGACGGAGGAGCCACCATCACAATCAAAACAGATCTGAACGTGGACGCCAATGCCTACTGCCAACAGGGGACGCCGGTGGGATTCAAACAGGTTGACGACGCTACCTTGACTCTTGACGTAGCCTATCCTGGAAGCAAATCGACCAAGGCCTGCACATTCAAGGTAAACAAGAGCGTCAACGCTGCGCCTGTTGGTTCTCTAAGACAGTGAAAACCCATATGTAACACTTGCATCTTCCCTGATGTCCAAACTGCCATGGTGTGGTGGGGTAGCCTAGTGGTTAAAGCGTTCGCCCGTCACGCTGAATGCCCGGGTTCGATTCCCCGGGTTAGATTCCCCACATGGGTGCAATGTTTGAAACCCATTTCTGGTGTCCCCCGCCGTGATATTGCTGGAATATTGTCTAAAAGCGGCGTAAAACTAAACTCACTCACTCACTGTCATCGAGATGATAGTCCATTGATAACTGTTTACAATTTGTTTCACTTTGCACTTAGATATGTTTTCACGACCGCCTTTAAATAAATCTGGGTCTTGATAGACTCCAGAAAAGGACACATTTACTCTATGACCAAAAATATCTTTTTTTAAGCAACGTGAAAATTCCCAAGTGTATTTCATCAGAGTTGTTGTCTCCTACGGCGAGATTGGTGCTGAGGTGCACACTGACGACGAAGTGGTTACAGTTACCTGCACCTTGGACCCAAGAGGTTCGAAAACTAGCGGGAAGAAAGTTATAAAGGGAAGGTGAGCATCTTCCCGTTAAACACAGACTGCCTCCCTGGTCTAGCGTATCAGGGGCGAAATTTCGCATCCGAACAAGGTGGTGGGGTAGTCCGGTGGTTAAAGCATCCGCTCGACACGCCGAAAATCCGGGTTTGATTTCCCCACATGGGTACAATGTGTGAAGCCCATTTCTGGTTTCCCACGCCATGATATTGCTGAAATATTGCTAAAAGCGACGTCAAACCCAATTACTTGAAAACCTACATTAATGGTATAAATCCGTTTTTAACAATGTGTTTTAGAGTGATTGCACCGAAAGAAATCGTGGTCAACAAGGGGGCAAAGTCCAAATCGAAACTGAAGCTACTACTCACCGACATAGCGAGGCAAAGTCTGAACGGCCGGAACATCAATCTGGGCAGGAAGGTTCTTCTCATCGCCTCCACCGACGGTACGTGTCTTCATTTCACACTGACTGCCTTTACCTTTACGCCGCAATATCCCAGCAATATCCCAGCAATATCGCGGTGAGTTGCACCAGAAATGAGCTTCTTACATTGTAGCCGCTGGAGCCCGTCGAGCCCGTCCCGCAGTGTGACGCTTTAACCGATAACCCCAACACCCCCTTTAATTAAGATCTAATCGGGCACTGGTGACGATGATATTGAACGATGCTGATTGTCTGGTCCAGACTTGACTATTTACAGACCGCCGCCATACAGCTGGAATATTGCTGAGTGTAAAACCTCACTCGCTCGCTGGCTCGAACGATGCTTATATTGTCTGGATTTGAAATATTGTCTTAGTATCATTAACATCAAATATTTTACCGTCATACCATAGCTCTCTGTGAAGAAGCCCGATATCTGATATCTGACGTCAGTATTAACTATGTCAGAGCCTAAATCATTTGTATTCGGAACAGGATGTTTCATTTCGTTCTTGAGATGCAGAAGTCATATCACTTTTTGTTTACTCATACCGAGAACTGGACACTGATTGGCTGGCTGACTGAATGGTCTTTAGTTCTTTACGTGGATAGGTATTGTGCTGGTGTAAAGACTTTACCTTATTTGTATTTTATGTTTCTTAATAGGTTCTTCTGGAGAGAAGGGTATACGAATAACATCTTGTGACGCTATTGGTCAAACAACGGGAAAACGGTATCAAGTGATACGAGCTGGGTAAGGATTCTAAAAGGGCCAAACATTCCATATTTATGCGGGAATGGCAATGGGACTTCTTTGAAGAAGTAACTTCTTCGTGAGTATTTCATAAGTATAGTCCTTGGCAGATTCCGTGAGCGGTAGGATGGAAGTACTTCTCGCACAGGGCAATTTGAACATTCCAGCAGATTGCCTGTCCCGGAAAACAAGATCCTGACCACGACTTGTCTGTAGGTACTCGCCCAATACTGAACACTCAGGAAGTTCTTTGCTCTAAAAGATAATAAAATACCACGCACATTTGAAACTTAAAATCAATTGTATTAATGGAGTCATGAACAGTACTCCACAACAAACAACACCTTCGAGAACACCGCTTCCCCCTTACTATTGCCCCTGTTACCAGAGTGCGAGAGGCTCACAAGACCTCCAGAGTGCGAGAGGCTCACAAGACCTCCAGAGTGCGAGAGGCTCACAAGACCTCCAGAGTGCGAGAGGCTCACAAGACCTCCAGAGTGCGAGAGGCTCACAAGACCTCCAGAGTGCGAGAGGCTCACAAGACCTCCAGAGTGCGAGAGGCTCACAAGACCTCCAGAGTGCGAGAGGCTCACAAGACCTCCAGAGTGCGAGAGGCTCACAAGACCTCCAGAGTGCGAGAGGCTCACAAGACCTCCAGAGTGCGAGAGGCTCACAAGACCTCCAGAGTGCGAGAGGCTCACAAGACCTCCCAGAGTGCGAGGCTCACAAGACCTCCAGAGTGCGAGAGGCTCACAAGACCTCCAGAGTGCGAGAGGCTCACAAGACCTCCAGAGTCCAGAGTGCGAGAGGCTCACAAGACCTCCAGAGTGCGAGAGGCTCACAAGACCTCCAGAGTGCGAGAGGCTCACAAGACCTCCAGAGTGCGAGAGGCTCACAAGACCTCCAGAGTGCGAGAGGCTCACAAGACCTCCAGAGTGCGAGAGGCTCACAAGACCTCCAGAGTGCGAGAGGCTCACAAGACCTCCAGAGTGCGAGAGGCTCACAAGACCTCCAGAGTGCGAGAGGCTTTCGCAAGGCTCAAATTACAACATTAGGAACTAAGGCCTCCTTACGTGGACCACAGTATCAATATATTCTATTTGTGTGACGTCCATACCAATCTAGGAGTCGATGCTGACAGAGCATGTGTCACCTATGAACCCTGTCGTACTTCCAGGAACTTAGTAACTAGTGAAGATTCAAGACGTAACCGAACTCAAGGCCGTCTGAACTGTAGTCTAAGTGTTAGGGCAGATCTCTGGTTACCTCTACAATTTGAAAGGATGCGAGTTATATTCCCTGCCTGACAATCAAGGGTGTATCATTGCATTACTACTATTGTCCCCCGCTAGGATATTGCTTCGAGCAATACTCCTATAAGTGCAACAATCTTGAACCTATATGTGCAATAATCTTGAACGTGGTGGTTATCGCCTTATACTGCCTGAGTCGACGATACACAATAATTTGAATTAGTTGTAAAATATATCTTCGCCTCTGAACACCAAGACTGTGAGGCAGTATCCCAGTCTTAAGTCGGTTTGTACTTCCAGGTGCGGCGACGGTCAAGTGTTCAAGAAGACGCTGGGTTTCGTCACGACAGGGCTGACCGCCATGAGTCCATACTTTGATATGTTTCATCTCGACAATGACAAGATAGTCACGTTTGACTGCAACTTTACCCTTTGTAAAACACAATGTGACGGGGTAAGTGTTATATACAGGCCATGTGGATTCATCGAGGTATATAGGGACGGTGGGCACAATGTGTGAAACCCATTTCTGGTGTCTGCCGCCGTGATATTGCTGGAATATTGCTAAAAGCCGCGTAAAACCCAACTCACTCAGAGGTATATTCTGGAGACACTGGTGGGGAAGTCATCTGATGCGCTTTTCGTCTCTTAAGCTTGTCAGAAATTTTGATCGGGGTTCAAATTCCAATTGCGTCGTGATTGTTAAAAGGTTGAATAGGATTTCACACTGGCTTCATTACTTCAGCCTTTCAGCTAACAGATACGATCTGGGAACTGTTGTCCAAAACAACCTTAGCGTTCAGGTGATCGCAACTCCCATGCCTAAACATAGACTTGCGACAGTCTTAGAATTGGTTTTGCCCATACTTGTCATAAGAAGCGACTGACCAGATCTGGCGTTCAGGCGTTATTATGTCATCGTATTCCATTGATCCATGCTCATAATGTTAATTACTGTATTGTCTGGTCCAGATTAGATTATTTACATACCGCCGGCATATAGCTAGAATAATGCTGATTGCAGAGTCAACAAATAGTGTTCAATCCTCTTGCGCAGCGTTAATGTGGGTACTTGCGCAGGGTACTGGTACTTTTGAGTATTGTAGTCTGGCGTAATTAGGAACATTTCAGATTTACAGCGGCATGTGACACCAGCGATGGGCTTCACACGCTGCACCTTGTGTACCTCGCTTATCAGACTACTAATGAATTGACTGATACGATGTGAGTGAGTGAGTTTAGTTTTACGCCGCACTCAGCAACATTCCCGCTATATAGCGGCGGTCTGTAAATAATCGAGTCTGGACCAGACAATCCAGTGATCAACAGCATGAGCATCGATCTGCGCAATTGGGAACCGATGACATGTGTCAACCAAGTCAGCGAAACTGACCACCCGATCCCGTTAGTCGCCTCTTACGACAAGATAGTCGCCTTTTTATGGCAAGCACATGGGTTGCTGACGACCTATTCTATCCCAGATCTTCACGGGTCCTGATACGATGTGAATTGTCATTGCATTATGATTCAATGTCAACCAAAGAGTCCTTTGCCTGAAGCCCATTTCTAGAGTCCATTTCTAGAGTCCATTTCTAGAGTCCATTTCTAGAGCCCATTTCTAGAGTCCATGGGATGATATTGTTGAAATATTGCTAAATCCGCCTTAAGTTCAACTCCCTCATAGATAAAAGATCCTGTTATTCCTATTGGGAGATTCTGCTGGAATGTCGGAGTGATGTTCTACCTTTTGTATTCTCTATTTGGGACTGACAAAGTAAGGTAATGATCTCTTTTCAGAGTTCCTGTGAGAATCAAAGACGTCGAAGATCCCCCAACCACGGTAAGTTGAAACAGGGAAGGTTTGGTTACTGTCAGGAGATTTCAGCAGTGTTAGTTTGACCTACAACCTCCATGCTGGACGTCATACCAGTGTTGGCCTGGTTGCGGTATTCTTCTCACTAAAGGAAAACACCATAATTTAACTGGCGTGGTGGTCAAAATGGTGTTTAAACAACTAACTCACTAGCGAGTCTGACTTTTATGGCAACTTGAGACAGGCACTATTTCATTCAGAAGTGCACCCACCGATTGGTGGCAACAAGCTCAACCAGGTGTGCTCACACCGACTGGAGGCAACCGAATTCGCCAAACGTGGAATGGAAGCATGTAGCAGCCCTCAATCCACCAGGGTCGTACATGTGAGGTGAAATTGGGTTTTACGTCGTGCATGAGAATATTTCGCTCATATGACGACGTGCATGCATGCATGCATGTGTATGTGTGGCTGCTTGTACTAGCCCAGACTGAAGCTGGTTTTATAGTGCTAGCTCACTGAGATACCATACCGCAGTGAAGCATGAATACCCCACTCAGACACATTATACTGACTCCGAGCCGACCAGTCCTTGTTGTACCCATTAATGCCGAGCGCCAGGCAGGGACCAACAAGTACCATATCTTAACGTCTTTTGGTATGCCACGGTCGGGGATCGAACCCGCGACCTTCCGCTCGGGTCGTACATGTGCTGGTGTGGGTCCGCCAGGCTTGTCAAGGGAGATAGCTTGTTGGATCAGCGTAGATCGATGATGTTAATGTCACTCACTGATCAGATGACTGCCTAGTCCACCCTTGATTATTTACAGATCGCTGTGACATACCTGGAATATTGCGGGGGCGGCATCAAACAATTTGCCGATCCATTGCGTCTAAAAAATGACTTTCTGCTTTCAGTTGTACCTGCCGCCTTTATCAACTCGGCCCCAAGTCCGTTTAAAACAAGGTATGAAGAATGAGTTCCATATTAAGCTATGTGCCTTTTAAGAACCTCACATCTGCCCTGGACAAGGATCTGTGCAGGACAATTTGATGAAAGTAGTATATTTTGTTGATATAGAATTTCAGTGCAAAAGACCCGTGAAGATCCGGCTTAGAATATTGATCTTCAGTAACCCATGCTTGTAAGAGGTGACTAACGGGGTCGGGTGGTCAGGCTCGCTGACTTGGTTGACTTGGTTGACACGTCATCGTTTTCCAATTGCGCAAATCGATGCCCATGCTGTTGATCACTGGATTGTCTGGTCCAGACTCGATAATTTACAGACTGCCGCCATATAGCGGGAATATTGCTGAGTGCGGCGTAAAACTACACTCACTCACTCATTTAGTGCAAAAGAATACCAAGTCTTGACTAACCTTCAGTTTATCTGCCAACCAAGCAACTCGCCATATGCCACTCTTGGTGGCGTTTCATTAGGCACTTTCATTCTGTGAAATGGTCAGTTTTGCCTGAAAAAACAAACACTTATCTCATGGCCCAGCAGAGTTGCCCAACGTTCTCAGGCATTTTGGCCCCGTCCTTGGGGCGTCGTAAAACCACCTTCCCTCTTACTTTCAGGTTTCAAAGATCAGCATATAAAGAAGAGCATACGAAGATTTTCTTGACCAACGTGGCCGGCTATAAACTGCATAACGTCAGTCTGCAAAGGGGAAGGCCGTATGTGCTTCATGCCGTTACTGACGGTGAGGTCAATACAGCACAGGTGTAACCGAGCATTCTTCTGCCACCTGTATTGGTGGGCAGGTCTTACCAAAACTCTTGTGAGTGTGCAAGAACTGGAAACGTGGATAACAATTTCTTTAATACTTCACACTAAATGTAAAATAGAATCAAGATGAAAGTCATGGGACCGAGGCACTAAGGAATAAACTCAGTCATCGGGACCCTTCATTTCTGCCATGAATACTTACACGTGATAAAAAATCTTGTCCCTCAGCATTATCTTCAACGTGTACAGGGACTTTGTTCGCGTGAAGGCTCGTCCTGAATATCGTCCCCCAATAATATTTATTGTACAAAATTCCTGACAAGTAATATAAGATTCCTATAATTAACATTATTGCCAGATTTTAATGGTTCAGGTTCATTACTTTACAAGACTATATATTTTATAAGACACTTGAAATTAGGTAGCCTAGTGGTTAAAGCGTTCGCTCGTCACGCAGAAGATCCGGATTCGATTCCCCACATGAGCACAATGTGTAAAGCCAATTTTGGTGCCCTCCACCGTGATACTGCTAGAATATTACTGAAAGTGGAGTAAATCTAAACACTCACCCTTGAAATCAGTAACGGGAACCACTGGAACCCTATTGCTGTAGGTCAAGGTGGTACCCTGTGTCTCCATAAACACTAACAGTAATGTGGCCACTTTCTACTGGCAATGGTTTGATGAAATTTGGAAAGTGACTATTTCAGGAAAGAAAGGCGAGGTGGGGCTACAGGTGATGAGGTGCGACATTGTCACCACGAGAATTCAACACAATCTACGCATGGCAGCCATTAGAGATGGGTATGTCACATCTTTCTGCTAGTTTACTGTCTACTATGAGTAACAGCCAAGTGTCCTTCCATATTAAATGAATGACACCTGAAATGCTGCTCAGTTTGGCATTAACGCGTTGTGAGTGACAGCATTGAGGCGTTCGCTCATTACGTTAAGAGAACAGGTTTGACTCCCCTACATTGCTCATTTGAGGACTATTGCTAAAAATGACAAACAGTTAAACACCGACTTGGTCACTGGGGCGCATCGATGAAATGTTTTTAAAACCCGTAAAATCGACAACATCGAACTTTATTGTGTCAATCTCAGGGTTGTCTGACCCAGACATTCGCTGTCATTAAACTAAAATATTGGGAGTGCGGCATTTCCTCCCCTTGTCAATCCAGGATACGATGATTGTGGGGTTTCTACTTTATTATGAAGCATAGTTTGTCTGGTCCCTAACGATACTCGCCGTGATGTGAGTGGTACATCGGGTTATCACGTGTTGGATTTTAAAACTAAATTTAATTCAAGTACTTTATACAGACAGGTAGTATCCACAAACTACGTGATTTCTTTCCAGGTGCGGCGTGGAACCTGTTTTCAGACCGGATCAGGGTTTCATCACTTCCGGGTTGACGGCCACAAGCCCATATTTCAAAGGTTTCTCTATCAGGGGAGACAAAAGCCTGACCTTCGAGTGTGACGTCATCCTTTGTCATCAAAACTGTGATGGGGTTAGTATAGACAATAGATTTGTATCATTTACCCAGAATGTCACAGGTAGCCTTTGGCGAAGCAATTCGCTGTGTAGAGTTATGTCCCTTGATCAACGGTTCCAGGTTCGCCCTCTTAATGCGTCTGGGTTATTCAGCAGGATACCCGTGCTCGATCATTTACTGGATTAGTATAGGTCTGAGACTTGCAGCAACTACCTGTAAAGCTTTCCTGTAACATTTTCCTGCAGGGGTTGGGTGTCCTAGTGGTTAAAGCGTATGATCGTCACGCCGAAGACTCGGGTTCGATTCCCCACATGGGTACAATGTGTAAAACCCATATCTGGTGTCCCCCGCCGTGATATTGCTGAAATATTGCTCAAAGCGGCGTAAAACCATGCTCGCTCACTCACTCCTGCAGCACTGAGCTAACATTACTTTTCAAAGTCTCACTCGTCGGCCTGAATGCAGATGTTGGACAAGATGTCGCTTGATGTGGGTTTAAAGTCTTTGTTGCCTGACCCAGTACAGAGCTGATCCTCAAACCATTGCTCTTTTAATAGTTCAAATCCAGATTTGCGTAGTTTCTTTGCTTGTTAGCCCATACCTATCGGGATCATATGTTCATCATATTGGCAGCTTAATGATGAAACCCGTGTCTACATTCAAATTTCGGGCTGGTGAATTATTTTGTGAGCTAGTAACCTTCAGGCATAGCTTGCCCGACTATGGAAACTATTCGCACACTGCCTACATGTCACAGGTGGTTTTCAATAATGCAGTGACAAATGTACATTGTGGGTAACTGTAAGTTCTATATTTTCAGCGGACCTGTATCCGGCAAAGAAAGAAACGGGAACTTGAAAAACAAGGTAAATCTTTGTAATTTAAAGATCTGAACAATTTAGCTCCGATTTACCAGCCACTGCACCCAAATCATTACAGCAGCCATGTTTCGACACCCTACAAACGTTTCTGTACGAAACTAATTGTACACACAATGTCCAGTGCTAGAACTGGCGTGTTTAAAGAGATTTGTTTGTATTTTTTGGTAAAAGGTTCACCGGAAGTAGGGACAATTGTTACTCCGTGTTATCAGGACTGGAGTCTTTGTTTGTACTGACACAGGCTAAATCTTGTACGAACATGTGTACATGCTCTGAAATCTTGTTCACTAATCTAAGAGCCAAAATGTAATTTCTTAACGCACTGCAACACTCCAATCTTTCTGAAATACGTCTTTTTTCACTCTATGCGTGGGTGCAATGTGTTAAATCCAGTTTTAAATTAAATCCAAATCCATGTCCCCTACCGTTCTGTTGCTGGAATATTGTTGTGTTTTAGCAGTTTGAATCATATCGTTCAAACATTTTAAGGACAATTTGGCTGGATATAATGAAAGGCGCAGCACTAACGGACGGATACAATATATGCTTGCGTTTAAAATGCATTGACACTTTTGTTCCAGAACTATTCCTGGAGTCCGGCAGTATACAATCGGCTTCTTACATCGTCAACCCTCGGGCCAAGAGGTCAAGGTCACTACGTCACAAAGATATGCTTGAAGCTGTTTGAAGTTCAATTTGTAATGTGAATGAATAAACCTAATACTGGCCACATTACTGTTTGTTTGCCATGCTGTGGCGGAACTGCTGTACGAGTACCATCCGTGGAACCCGTGAAGATCGGTAGAATTGGTCTTCAGCAACCCATGCTTGTCGTAAGAGGCGACTAACAGGATCGCAGACTTGGTTGGGGTCATCACACATGCGTAGATCGATGCTCACCCCGTTGATCACTGGATTGTCTGATTCAGATTCAATGATCTACAGGCCTCAGTCATATAGCTGGAATACTACCGGTTGCATGGCCGACCAATCAGTTGGTATATAGCTCATGCCACCGTAGCTCCCGGGAATGTCTGCCCGGGAGAGGAAGGTCGGGGATTCCCTCCCCGTCATTCCAAGACATGGTGGGTTTTTTTCCTCCATGGCGCTCGCCTTTAAGAATATAAAACATGGAGTGATGGTATTCTGTCTGCATGGTTGGCTGTTTGATTGTTTAACACCGCACTCGGCAAGATTCCAGCTGTATGGCGACGGTCTGTAAATATTCGAGTCTGGACCAGACAATCCAGTGATCAACAGCATGAACTTCAATCTTCGCAATTAGAATTCGATGACGTGTCAATCAAGTCAGCGAGCCTGACCGCCCGATCCGTTAGTCGCCTCTTACGACAAGCATGGATTACTGAAGACCAATTCTAACCCGGATTTTCAAGGGTCCTCTACTGTCTGAGTGGGGAAGCCTTGTACATCGGGACTAGCACAACACGCGCTATACCGAGACGATTATTTTAAACACCACTTTAGAGTTTGTTTCATTACTCATGAGGGGCGGTGGGGTAGCCTAGCGGTTAAATTCTGAGGACTAGTAGAAATAAACTTTCACCTTATCTACTGAACTATCCTTAAAGAATGAATTTCTACTGCTCCGACTTAAATGAAATTGTTCACGTATTTGATGCACAGCAGTCAACAATATTGTACTTTTGACCAGAGCGAAGCAGGTTCCATCAAGTTCTGGAAGACACCGTTCTCACCAGTGGGGTAGCTTAGTGGTTAAAGCGTTCGCTCGTCATGCCGAAGACCCGGGTTCGATTCCCCACATGGGTGCAATGTGTGAAGCCCATTTCTGGTTTCCACCGTAGTGATATTGCTGGAATATTGGTAAAATCACTCACTCACTCCAGGACCACAACACCATGGTAACCTTGGTCGAAAAGACTGCCTTCAGCAGCTAAACATCCAGTGATTAAATACGGTTAATAAACTCTTTCTACAACATGTACAATGTTTCAATTACATCATGTTGTCACCTCGATGTGCGAGTGATTATTACCACTCTGAGCTGTATTTCATTTATACCACAGTGAGTCAGCTTGATGTGGCAGAATCCAGAAACAAGTGTATGCGAGTCAGATGAAGTCTGGAATCAACCCATGACATTATTTGGTTGCATGCATAAGCGTAGAGCACTGAGAACAAACCTCAGACAACCCAATATCAGCCATTCTAAAAACATAATCAAACAATGTAAAATATTTTATAACAATTTTTATTTTTTCAGATCTTGGTAAAAACAGACATTTTCACACTTGCTCGAAACATGCCAACCATTCCTGCTACGGTTCAGCATTATATCATAGAACAACCCGCCCATCATGAAACAGTAATGTGAAAAATAGAACAAAAAAATATTTGTTTTTTTTTAACTTAAACTATGATTACATACAGTGCCCTTGTGAATCCATACTGATTACATATCAGGCAAGATATCGTCTTTTGCATTTTTCTTAGAATTATTAATATTCCTGTCAAAACCATTTAAACAGTATTTTTGTGAAGAAAGGGTATGGCTGCTTCAAGAATGACAATAAAAACAACATTTCCAGAGGCTTGATACCCCTTGGATCCATCCATCCATACATCACACAGTCTCGTCCCTTCCATCATATGTACACTATCTAGGTCCGTCAAACTGTACAAAACATGTCTAATGAAAACAACATGAAACTGACATGTCAACATCTCGTAACATTTCAATAAGTTATGTAGCACTAAAGTATATATTAAAACATTCTGATTATTTACATATTTCACAGTGCATGAAATCAATAATTTATACATGATTGTTTGGTAATCAGTAATGAAATACTAAAGCGGACTTGATTCAATGAAAAAATAGGAAAACAATATCTCTTTTGGGTTCAGCTGAGAATTGTATTTAATCTGAAAATCAGATTTGGAATCGGAGACATGTATACCCAATGACTGATATTTTTGTCAGGGTAAAACACAGGGCCCTTGACATGACTTGCAGTAGATCTTATAGCTATTACCAGACCCAACAAAGTGGCACTCCATCTCTACGTATTTGCTGAGATGTTATCTTATCAAAATCTTCTATTTTCTGCTGTCCAAGAATTCCCACTTCTAAGAATCAAATATCTATTATTTTCATTGATTCTCTAAAAACTAGCATAGATTTTACGAACGGAATTCATGAACTTTCGACTTACGATAAGTTCGTATTTAAGAAATATGAAAACATGAAAATCTATATGAAGCACATTGTCTGTAACATGTTTAGCTTCATGAACGCATGTCAATGGAATGTGAAAACATAAGGAATTGAAGCACTCGTAAAATATGCATACACACTGTCATTATAGATTGATGGCAAGAAAAGGAAGTGTTCTCAACTTGTTTGTATATGGGAACTCATCTATATTAATTATAACAGAATCAAGGGATCTCCCTTGTCAATGTTGAGCCAAATTCCAGATAACATAACCAGTAATACTTCTCAGTTTTGAGCAAATGTTTACGAACATGATATCAAATCTGTAAATCTCACCTGAAAACAAAAACAATACTTATTCACCTGCAAATATTGATCCTGACACTGTTTTGCCAACCCTGGAGAGGTGAGAAAGTCAAATTATCTGTTTCTGATAGTCACGATTTTGTTTGGGGATTTATGTCTGAGGACTGAAACTTTCAAAATTCAGAATGTTTAGATCGTCTGATGACCCTATCTCTTAGAACTACCACTGTCTGTTGGCACTGTGTGGGCAGTTGCAGAAAAGGATGCAGTTGGTGTACAATGTCTTAATAAAGAACATACCAGGCATAGTGATCAGTACAAGGAGGAAGTTTAAACCAAGGTCAGCGGATGAAGGTCTATCAAAGGGAGACAACTCTGTACTGTAACTCGCTGATTTAGACCACTGAGCAATCTGGTCCACAATGAGTGAGTGAGTGAGTTAACATTTAATGTCGGCATTATTTCAGCCATATCATGACGTCTGGTCCGCAGACTATGAATGAGTTAGTGTCATGGGTGCAATGTTACTTTTACCTGTATCTCATTACATTTGGTCAGATGTCATCTAGGTGTGAAGTATTATTGCTTGTAGTCAATGGATGAATGACAAATGACATTTGCCAAGGATATCAAACTAATCAGGGCAAATATTTGATTTTGAAAGAACAACCATCACATCCTCTGATATTCAAGGGACATAACTCTGTAAAATCATTTATTATATTCAATATTGCATGGACTCAATCAATGACTGTAGGCTTCCTTTCATAATACTGCAAGGGATATCAGGAAGCTGGTAAATATCACCCATGCCGCCTTCGATGGCGCCATCTGGCTTCCAGAGGACATTTGTTGTGTCGCTACAACACTAGCACTGGTTGTGATGGCGTTCCTCCTAGTCCGCACATGGATACACTGTTCAATATGCACATCTGTGTTCACGAACACTGGGTTTACACACACGTAGTAGTCTGAGATTGCCGACAGACCTTGAACCACGTGGGCAGTTTTGAAAGGAGCAAGGTATTGGTCTTTCAGTGGTGCCGAACACACCTCTTCATTCAAACACACAATTTTCAAAGTCCAGTAGATCTGTGAACCTGATGAATATGGCCACTTCACCTTAACAGATGTGTCTGATTCACTAACGACTGTCAAATTCATATGAATATATTTTGGGTTCGTGTTTTGCTCATCGTACCTGAATCCAACAAGGTGTTGCAATGGATTACAAATGAGATACAGACTCTGAAGGGAGACACCCTCCAACATCCCAGTCGTGACCGTCTCAAGGTCATTGTCAGAGAGCACCAGATCCTGAAGGTCACGAAGGTCACTGAAGGAACCATCCTTAACGATGTTGATGGAATTTTTGGAGAGATTCAAACATTGCAGGTGGACCATCCCTCGAAAATGACCCGGATCTATGTACAGAAGTTCATTATCTTGAAGCTGCAACGTGAGAATAGTTTCCCGAAAACTATCAAAAACTCCAGTACTGAGTGAAGTTATCTTATTATGACTAAAATCCAAATATCGGATCCTTCGCACCTGCTGGAACATGTCCCGCTGTAATCGAGTTAATTTGTTGTCCGAGAGTGACAGCTTCTCCATGTCCAGACCAAGAAATGCTCCTCTGGGAATCAAGGAAATTTTGTTTTTATTCAAAAGCAACTCTTGCAGCTTGCGGAAATTCACAAATACATTTCCTGGAACAGAGGTGAGATCATTGTTGGACACATACAGTTTGACCAAACTTGGATAGAAGTCTGATGTTGATATTTGAGTGAGATCGGAGATTTTGTTGAAGTCTAATACAAGACTGGACAGACGAGTTAACCCCACAAACATAGCAGCATGTACTTCTGTCAACATATTGTATGACAGATCCAACGTCCGCAGATGTTCCAAACTTGAAAAACTATTATTTGCCACACGATGAATCACATTGTTAGAAACATCCAAAGATCTGAGAGAGGTCAGACCTGAGAATGTGCCTGTTTCAATCGCTCCAATTTGATTACTTCGTAAACTTAAACTTGTCAAATTTGTGAGAGATGTGAAAGCTCCAGAGTCCAGATAGTCAATGTAATTATCAGAAACGTCTATCTTCTTCAAATGAGGGATGTTTCTCCATGGTGAAGACGTGACTTGATGCAGGACATTATTATTGAGAAATATCTCATCCAGATTTGGTAGATTCAAAAAGGCCTCATTTGGGAGATTGTTGATCTTGTTGGACACTAAGTTCAATGTTCGAAGGTTTGGCAGGTTGGAGAATATTCCTGGAGGGAGCACCGAGATTTGGTTGAATCCTAAGTCCAGGAGACGGACTCTGTTTGGCATCTCTGTCATGACGGTCCGCAGCTGGACGTCACTCAGCCTGATTCCTCGGCAGTACACAAAGTAGTCCAAGTTGCACTGACATAGCGATGGACAGGCTGTTGCCATGGTGACATATCCCATGATGCCTAGCAGTAACAATCCAGTATCCATGGAAACGGGAGATAAACTTGCATTCATCTTCCATCTCACCTGAAACAATAATGAAATGTTTTAAATATTCATAATACATTACACGGTGTAGGAATACTATTGTCATTACAACATATTTTACTGACGAGAATTCTGAAGAGCTGTCAGGGTATGGACAAACCAAGTATGAGATTATATATCTGGGCACATGTGGGATTCAAACCCAGTAACAGCTCAAACATACGAAGGGAGGACACTTAAATATTACATACAGATCTTCAGATAAACATGGCCATGAGGTTACCCCCATCAACCTCTGATGTGACAGACTAAATGTAAGTAGGACAGTATAACTGTAGTAATATGGAAGAATCAGATGATCTTATTCTTCCTTTGAGTGGCGTATAATATTATTATTATACTGTCATTTCCAAAACACTGTAAAATTACAACTTCAAAATCATTATGTTCAAATTCCCGGTATGGCTGAAATCAGAGGCCATATACCGAAATACTGCCTCCATGACATAAAACTTGCTCACTCACAAAGTATGCTGATAAACATAATCCCCCACGCACTGTACCCTTTCTGACCTCCGACCTCCACAGGTCAAGGAGTAGAGGGTGTCGTTGCGATGTTGAGAGGATTAAATGCAAGACGGATCATGATGGTCTTTGTGTCGGAATCCAATCTGCATACAATGCAGAGATTCCGCGGAAAACCGATCCGGTCCGCGGAAATGTACACAATCCTGGCACTACATGTTTCAATTTAAGGCTTTCATTACTTGTGTTTGTATCAATACACTGAAAGGCAAGTCAACTACAATGACTGGGGCTCCTGTGATGTATGTATGGGATATTAAGATAATATTGACACTGTAGCAACGTGGGACGGTATAATCGCTGATGGACATGGGTTCGCATGGATGGTGTCTGTGGAGTAATATTTTGAAATTTGAAACAATAATGAAAACGTTCCTTAGGCCAGACCAATTATATTTCTTGTTTTACAGATTTTTGTCCTCAGAAAACCTAAAGGCAGGAGGGAAAAAAATATAAAATAAAATCACTGTTCAAATATATTTTCCTTTTGAATACTAAAGTATTTTATTTTTGGCAATTTATGAAGTGCATATGGGGCAAAAAACAATCTAAAAAATCTTTTTTTTGGTAAGTTTCTTTGTAAGTTTACATTGTCTTCCAATAAAAACATGAGGATTTTATTTTTGGAGCGGGGAGAATTAATTTATATTTTTTTTCTTATTCTTGAAAAAAATACGACAGGCAGATCCATAAAACAAGAAATATAATTGGTCTGGCCTAAACTTGTTTTCAGCAGTATATTCGAAACTTATCATTTATTATAACATTTAAAACAGTGTAATAACATCAACTGAATACAATGACATATGGAAGTTAGTAAGTAAGTAACATCCTATTTTCTCAGAACATGCTGAAGAAATATTTTTGTACCAATCAATAACATCTCTTTATAATGTGTTTTTTCAAAATATAATCTCCATGAAACCAGCGAAAGACATAATATTCAACACATTATAAACTGAACCAAAAGAAAACAATTTAATAAAGTACATCTCAAAACTGAATGAGATTGACAGCTTTTTGTGTTTAATATGCAATTCCTAAATACCCAGAACAACACAATTTGATAGGCTTCTTGCCAAATATTACATAAATAAGATAATGCTTTCTTCGTGGTGTTTCAGTGCAGCACAAACTCAGCATTCTGTCAATTCAGATCACAAAAGTCAACATTTCACAAATGACAAGTCCCTTGTACTCACGGTGAACTTAGATCCTGACAGTGGAAAACTCAAATCAAATTCCACAAACACAATCTAATTTTCCATCCAGCAAGAATGTACTCACAACTTAGATCCTGTGTACAAAAACCCAGACAAACTCCCGATAAACAGCCCATCCAGTGACCACGGTACTCCCTGTGGACTTGGAGCCTGTGTAGAAAACTTAACCAAATTCAATATAAACATCTAATTTTCGCTGGAGAATCCACCTTTCATCTGTGTAGATGTGTCTATCTTTGTCTACATTCCACGTCTGCTCCATACAACTACCACAAATGACCAAGGCTAATACCCAAATATTTTCCTCAGAGCCAAAGTACAACTCTAATTACTAATCAGCGGACATATTTGCCAACTAAAACCGTCCCTAAACCTCAAATCCCTCGAGCAAACGTACAAAATCGTAACAAACTGTCCTGTAGACTGTATTTGTTCAGGCTCCTACTTGTCAACAGTGAGCCCATCTTGAGGTTAACTTGGCTCGAGCTGGTGTTTGGGTAGCGTGGAGGACAGCAGGGAGAGGTACATCCCTACACGGAACAATGCTACCTGACTGGCGAGTCAATTGGTATACAGCACAGGTTGGGCTGAGTGGAATTCCTGAAGGAAAATGTTGCCAATCACTATTGAACCCTTGAGAACAAGCAAATCTCAGAGGCATATAATTTACTGTTGGTTCACATATACAGCCAGAGTGAGTGAGCGCGCACACACATGAGTGAGTGAGTGAGTGAGCAAGCGTGCACACGCATGAGTGAGTGAGTGAGTGAGAAAGTGAGAAGATATGGTGCTGACAATCCTGAAAACTTCACTGAACAGGGAATTGGGATGTGATTTGGCGGGTTAGAAAATAAGCAGATTCTACTACAACAGATATGAAATAAAATAAAACTTAAAGTCAAGCGAGTTGGGTTTTAGCAAAGTCACGGCAAGGCACACAAGAAATAGGCTTCACACATTGTACAGAGAAATAGAACCCAGGCCTTTGGTATGACAAGCTAACAATTTAACCACAGGACTACCCACTGCTCCCTTACTCATGTTAACTTACATACATTACAAATACTCCATCACTGCTTATAACTGAAAAGCACGATTTATGTTTCTATTTCTGCTCAAAGTAAACTAAGATATAGCCAAGAGACAACTGTAGACATCCCTGGCCTAACATTGGCAACATGTTCAGAAAAGTTACTGAAAAAAATCCCAAATATCTGAAATATCTTAAGATGTCTTCCTAAACAACCAGTGAGTATGTTTATGATCATGTAGCAGCCATAAAGTGACTACACTCACTCACTCACTCACTGGGTTAACCTCTTTGGTCATGTGGACAAGGCGTCCGACTTTGGATCAGAAAGTCTGTGGTGCGAATCCCAGCACAGGAAATTTTATGGCCGCTACAATCAGGGCAGAGGGCAGTCTATGTGGTTAAGTTTTCATTCATTACAGGGAGCCTTCGTTGTGTGGAGGCCATTTCTGGTGCTCCGGAATATTGGTAAAAACATAGCATAAAAGCATATTCATTAACTCACTCAATCACTAAAAATCCATAAACAAGTAATGTAACTTTCTGTCCCGACATGCCTTCAATTTGTCCTCTCAGCTGACCCACCAGCAATCCTTTCACCATAAATCATGTGGTGACGCCTCCATAAGTGTTTGTGTCATCAGCTACATCGTCAAGTTGACATGTACACACTCCCAGCAGTATTCCGGAGGCATCCTGTCGGAGCCTGGTAGAGTCAGGATACCCAGGGATCCAGGACTATCGAGCAGTGTCAGGATACCCAGGGATCCAGGACTATCGAGCAGTGTCAGGATACCCAGGCATCCAGGACTATCGAGCAGTGTCAGGATACCCAGGCATCCAGGACTATCGAGCAGTGTCAGGATACCCAGGCATCCAGGACTATCGAACAGTGTCAGGATACCCAGGCATCCAGGACTATCGAGCAGTGTCAGGATACCCAGGCATCCAGGACTATCGAGCAGTGTCAGGATACCCAGGCATCAGGACTATCGAACAGTGTCAGGATACCCAGGCATCCAGGACTATCGAGCAGTGTCAGGATACCCAGGGATCCAGGACTATCGAGCAGTGTCAGGATACCCAGGCATCCAGGACTATCGAACAGTGTCAGGATACCCAGGCATCCAGGACTATCGAGCAGTGTCAGGATACCCAGGCATCCAGGACTATCGAGCAGTGTCAGGATACCCAGGCATCCAGGACTATCGAACAGTGTCAGGATACCCAGGCATCCAGGACTATCGAGCAGTGTCAGGATACCCAGGCATCCAGGACTATCGAGCAGTGTCAGGATACCCAGGCATCCAGGACTATCGAACAGTGTCAGGATACCCAGGCATCCAGGACTATCGAGCAGTGTCAGGATACCCAGGCATCCAGGACTATCGAACAGTGTCAGGATACCCAGGCATCCAGGACTATCGAACAGTGTCAGGATACCCAGGCATCCAGGACTATCGAACAGTGTCAGGATACCCAGGCATCCAGGACTATCGAACAGTGTCAGGATACCCAGGGATCCAGGACTATTGAGCAGTGTCAGGATACCCAGGGATCCAGGACTATCGAGCAGTGTCAGGATACCCAGGCATCCAGGACTATCGAGCAGTGTCAGGATACCCAGGGATCCAGGACTATCGAGCAGTGTCAGGATACCCAGGCATCCAGGACTATCGAGCAGTGTCAGGATACCCAGGCATCCAGGACTATCGAGCAGTGTCAGGATACCCAGGGATCCAGGACTATCGAGCAGTGTCAGGATACCCAGGGATCCAGGACTATCGAGCAGTGTCAGGATACCCAGGCATACCCAGGACTATCGAGCAGTGTCAGGATACCCAGGCATCCAGGACTATCGAGCAGTGTCAGGATACCCAGGGATCCAGGACTATCGAGCAGTGTCAGGATACCCAGGCATCCAGGACTATCGAGCAGTGTCAGGATACCCAGGGATCCAGGACTATCGAGCAGTGTCAGGATACCCAGGCATCCAGGACTATCGAGCAGTGTCAGGATACCCAGGGATCCAGGACTATCGAACAGTGTCAGGATACCCAGGGATCCAGGACTATCGAGCAGTGTCAGGATACCCAGGGATCCAGGACTATCGAGCAGTGTCAGGATACCCAGGGATCCAGGACTATCGAGCAGTGTCAGGATACCCAGGCATCCAGGACTATCGAGCAGTGTCAGGATCCGGTTGTCCGACTTGCTGACTTGTTGATGAAGATCATTTTACCCCAGACACAGACAGGACATGAACATATCTTGGTCTGTTAGCGTGGCAAGTTTAACCATGATAGTTACAGGGCTTGCTGACTGGGTTCTTGAATGTCATTGTTTCCACATGGTATAGACTAAAACTCATTATGTCAGTCACTGGTTTGTCTGGTCCAGACTCTAACACTTAGTCATTCTTTATGACAAGCATGGGATTCCAAGGCTAGTTCTATCGCAGGCATAGACAGGGCATGAACATATTTTGGTGTGGATCGTCGTGTCCGTGCCACATATTCAACCTGAATGTTACTGTGACAATTTTCTCCTTGAACTGTCACTATTCCACCTGTACATTTATATACATTCCAGTCAATTTTATCCTTTCACTTTTCAAACAATTTCTGAACAATAAATGTCTTACGAATACAATGAAGAGTGAACACCACGCGTAATATCATATGCGAGGCCACGCAAAATGTAATATTTGCTGTTAGGGTAACGTGACATGACATTCAGTTTTATAGGCATTGAAGAGCAAATACTCCATAACTAATTCAGTCAACTTTCAAAACTTGAAAAGTTAAAGAAAAATATATTTATAATTGCACTCTTTTTCATGCAACGAACACAAACTAAAACATTAATGCCACAAAAGAATAGTGTATGTACAATCTCCTGCAGAACAGGGATAGCTCACACTACATACATGACAATTTATTTTGATAATTTTTTGGAAAATAAAAAATTGAAAATATTTTTGGTTTCACATTTTTCACACCTACTGAAGAGGACGTTTCCCTTAAGAATATAGATCTGTCTACCAAGAACTAAAACATTTAGCCTAAAAACTGTTTTCTTCACCATTTCCAGGTGAGAATATTTCAAGTCAGTTTGGAACACTATTACTTTTAATGGACCTTTAACATAAGAAATTATAGCAGTTACATAGGAAATCATGGCCTGGTCTCTACATAACACCAGTAATAATAAGGATTTTATATTAAAAAAAATCAAAAATATATTTTCAGCAGGTTTCTTGACAACTGGGAACCGTAGTTACATAATTTCAGAGTGGCAAGTGAACTGATACCAGAACCAAATTTAAATTTCTCTCGACCTTATCATGTTTATAGCGTGCACATTGCGGGGTCTGTTGTGTTCATTGTCTTGAGGTAGGGTTTATGAGGCGTTGAAAGTATTCAAGGTTCAGGATATCTGGCATTGAACTACTACGTTTATAGTCTCGCACTCTGTGACATGGAACAGTCATTATACAGGGATGAAAGCAGACGGAGAAATACACAACAGATAACCATTTGAAACACTTCACAATAAACATTATGTTCTTCTCATGCTCTATTTTAAGGCTAAACATAATAAACATCCCAACTTTCACATGACAGTAAAGTATCAAGATTAAGACATTTTCAACGTTTCGACTTGTCCGTTTATTTCTCTTTTTCATATGTTTTAACATCTGTATTGTGCCATGTGTAGGCAGACCAAACTTTGCACAGAAAATGACATGAGTAACCAAAAGATTAAATTTTTCAAATAAAGAGCCTTCAGTAAACTAAATCAGAAAAAAACATGGTCAGAATCCTGGGAAACTTTCAAACCTAGAGCATTTCCATAGGTCAGAGTGAGGGAATAATATTCAGTTATATCATATGTTATATTTGGGATTACACTTCCTCAGTAAAGTACAGATTCTAGAACTTTTGTTGGGCAGAGTCCCATCCGGGATTCGAACCCACACCCTCTGAGTTAGGCACCTAATTGCCAGCACACAAAGTCAGCCGACTAACCCGCTCAGCCACTGGGGCTTCCACTTGGAAGTCAGACAGCTGGTTGTCTAGACTGTGGACATTGTGTACCCCTCTGATAAGTGTAATATTCAGTTAATAGTACAGCATTCAACTTGGTACGACAGAAAAGCCCCAAAATATACAGGCCGGGGTCATTTACAAATTTGGTACTGACAAACCCAGAAACATAACAAGGCAAATCTGGACTTGAACTGTGAGAGGTTCCTGGCACACACAAGGGAGATAACTCTACAAAGGCAAAAAGCAGGTAACAATCCCAGAAACAATCAGGCCTTTAATCCTGGATTTCAAAGCAGGATCGCAGGTTCCTTGTACACCTAATTAAGAGGTGCAACTGTGCACAGTAAATGGTGGTACCACAGACAACTGGGACACAATGTGGTTCCTTAGCTACAGAACAGATTCTAAAAAGATGAAAGCAAGGACTTTCAAAAAAGGTCTGCTGTTGGTCTACAAGAAATGTCTAAGGTGTTATTCATTGTGAAACAATGTTCCAAGTGTAATACATTGTATATGTGGATAGTCAGGGAGGAACAGTGGTGTGCTATATTTAGACTTGTGCTACATTTAGACCTGAGTTCTGGAAGGTGGTACAGGTATATTTAAATAATGGCCTTCCACTATATTCTGACCCAGAGAGTTGGAGAGTCTTCTTGAGTTTTTTTCACAGGTATATAAAAGGGGAGGTTACTCTTGCCTCTGATCTCGCATTTCATATCAAGACACAAGATATCGAGATCATTCTTGGCTCGGACACTCAGGTTATTTTCGGAAATCTGACCATTTATGCAATGAGGGGACCATCACCATCATTGTCTTTATTGCAATAATCACTAATTTTCCTTAGTGATTTGTTTTAATTTGCAAACTTTGTTATTTTTAGAATATAAGTGTTGATTACATCCCATCCCTTTTTTTTTTTTAAATCATTTTTACTGAGTGTTTCAGGTTTACTTTTACTGATTGCTGACAACCAGCTAGCTGATGTAAACTTATGTTCTGATATTACAAATTACACACTCCAGATAAATGTGAGATGTATTTTTACAAAAATAAACAAAATTGTTGATACATTAACGTATTTCCTTAAAAGGAATCTCAACACTGCCAGTGCATTCAAAGATCAACAAAAGACGTACCTGTGCTATACATGCAAGCTTCAGCTGTAATAAAGTCAGCCGCAAAATGTCAACATTCTCGCCTACTGTATCATCCCACTGTATACGACCATGTTGTACCTCCGGCGACAACGTCGTCGTACTTGTGACAGCTGTCGGTAACTCCCACGCAGCAACATTCACCCCATAAACATCCAATCAGCTTGTCTGTTACAAAGGGTGTTCGGCCATGCGTGACAATCCCTCAAGCATGTCACTGACTTGAGTAACTACCAATGTCTGCTCACCTAATTAGAGAGCCAATATTGTTGTTCTAACTGCCACTTAAGACGTAAGGCTACTCAAGTTTATAATTTGCTTCACAACCACAAGTTGACGACTACACATAGCAGAAATATAAAAACATTTTGTTTAAATTAACTCTATTTGTTTAAAACATCCTTTTCCTTAGATATTTGCTTATAATCACATGCTTCTCATATTTTATAATGGAGTGAGTGAGTTTGGTTTTACGCCGCTTTTAGCAATATTCCAGCACTATCACGGAGGGGGACACCAGAATTGGGCTTGACACATTGTGCCCATGTGGGGAATCGAATCTGAGTCTTCAGCGTGACAAGCGAACGCTTTAACCACTAGGCTACCCCACCGCCCCATTATAATGGAGGGTGAGAGAGGGTTCTGGCATGCCCAAAGAACTTGGCCTAAGGTTATGAAATTTGTTGGGGTCATATCAGGGATTTACTTCGAGTCCTGTATTTGAGGGTCCCTGGGACTCATGCTTATAAATTTCAGGGGTTCTGGACAACAAAATGGGGGTCCCAGACACTTAAATATTATTATTAATACTGTTATTGTATTGTGTATCATGATCATCACACTGTTACAGTAATTAAATTGCAAATGATACCATAACCCAGCTAGTAGCAAACTCAGTGATAACTTATAGTTACTTGATTGGAATTTTTACAAAATGTTCGGACTTTTCCTGTGGCCCTGTGGATGCGCTAATAAAGTTTGTTGCGTCCATTGTCAATACCTATGAGTATAGGACGCAGGAATTCGCGTCCTGTAAATCCCTGCATATACAGTGAGATATGTATATAAACAGTCAGGTAGTTACTGCCACGATACGTTCACTGTTTACAAACAAACATGGCATCGTCTTTATTCATAAAACAATCAGTCATGTGATATCATGACATCATTTTTCTTGAAACTGTGAAAATCTAGACACACCACATATTCTACACTTGCATGGACTTTCTTGGTCTGTATGACAGGCTAGTAGTGTTTGTAAGGCACAACATGTGTTTCAACAACAGACTTAAGAATGACAATAATATAAAGAGATCATCATACCTGTCTGTTTTGGGAAGGTAAATAGCCTATACTAGGAGCAAACAGTACGTACTGAGCTCATAAGGCTTGCTAAATAAACAAAGAGTCCAAATACAGGTTATTGGTCATAAATAAACCTTGTGCAACAACCTCCATGCTATGTTATATCAAATTCTGTTTTAGGAAATTAACTTCTGAATCAATGCTGACAATTGTTATTTTAGCTTTTAAACCCCCTGAATATCCCAACTCTTTGGGGCCCTTTTCACTTTAATAGGAATCATTCATTTCCACCAAAATTATCTCTTATATTCAGAGACTGAGCATTTGTCTAAAGGAGACACCACATGTGTCATTGAGGTTCTGTGTTGGGGAGAACCGAAGGTCAGAATCTCAGGAGTCAAGCTGCCAAACACGGTCACCCATCCAACTGCACACCACACACAGTAGTTTCTGACTAGTTTAATGTTACATGAATCTCACAAACACAGAAATACTGTCATAAGTCCTCATGAGTGAGTGAGTGAGTTTAGTTTTAGGCTGCTTTTAGCACTATTCCAGCAATATCACGGCAGGGGCTTCACACATTGTACCCATGTGGGGAATCAAGCCAAGGTCCTCGAGTACCTTAACCACTTGGCCACCCCACCACCCCCATAAGTCCTCATACATCAAGCTGGTATTGACACAGCGAAGAATACCTGTGTACCTGATGAACTCGCGCAACTATATGTTATCAAAGCCCAGCACCCAACACTGTCAGATGTATATCTTACATAAATGGGGGACACTGAACCCTCCCCCTACTTTCACATCAAGCATGTATTTATCAACCGCACCACTCAATCCATCCATTCAACACTCTCACACTCAGTCACAACTATTCAGGAAATCATGTCGAATGCACTTGTGAACTCAACAAAAAACAAATCCAATTTCAAAAGTGAAATTTAAAATTCATTTCAAATGATTCAAACGTATAATTTCACACCTTCAAACACGTTAAAAAACAAGACAATGTCACTTCAACTACTTATCAGAGTTGGGTGATGTTCTCAAGAGTGTCATATTTGCCACGTTTGCCGT
Source organism: Haliotis rubra (assembly GCF_003918875.1). NCBI lineage: Eukaryota > Metazoa > Mollusca > Gastropoda > Lepetellida > Haliotidae > Haliotis > Haliotis rubra. The sequence goes on from NW_025767591.1 coordinate 130,517, forward strand.
ACAATAATACAATATGATATATGTGTATCCTCCCAAACCCCGGGGCTAAATACCATGATAACATCAAAACTTTTTAAAATCCACGTCAAGGACGGGTAACTCTTGTTGAAAACCACGACCAACGTGTCATGAAGCTAGCATGCGTGACTAAGGGCTCTTCAACGGCCAAGTTAACCATTGATAATGTTTCTTTTCTACCATAATCTGTCGAGTAAATCCTTCCCCCTCCTTGCGTGTCCCCCTTCCCCTCCTTGTACAGGTAACGCTGCAGCTATGTAAGCTAATATTGTGCCTGCTGGTGTATTGGGGATCCATCTTGAAACCAGGCTGACAGGAATATAGGAAGTCTGGGACCACTTAAAAATGATGATATTCAGTAGTTTACTGAACCTTAGCATGGAGGTGTAGTAGCTTTGCGGTTAATGTGTTCGCTTGTCAAATCGAAGGCCCGAGTTCAATTTCCCAATGGGTACAATACAATAGTCCATTTCTGGTCTAATATTGTTTGAATATTGCTAATTCACTGATAGACTCCTCAATTCCTGCCACAAATGACATATACAGGTGACCACTGTTTCACACAAAGTGGGTCCTGTCACAGGAGTGCCATTTTACTACAATCTGACAAAATAAACCGAAAAAAGTTAACGATCAGGAATTTTTCAGGAATATGTTTCTGTAGTAAAGACTCGGCACACACAATTTCACAAAAACACCCAAAACAATATTCCTCGGGTTTTTTTAGTATATAAAAATAATTAATAATAATAAAAAAATTAAAAAACCAACTCACCCAATGTCACAGTCATAACTAATTGGTGGTCCCTTTAAGTGCACTATAACCATAGTTTACAGTCAGTGAGTGAGTGAGTGCCTTAGGTTTTACGCTGCTCTTAGCAATATTCCAGCAATGTCACAGCAGGGCACACCACAAAATGGCTTCACAAATTGTACCTATATGGAGAATCGAACCCGGGTCTTCGGGCGTGATGAGCAAACGCTTTAACCACTGAGCTACCCCACCGCCCCGAAAAACATAAAGATACCTCAGGTATGTACAACCAGCCTAATTCTGCATGTTACAAAAGACGTTGTTATGACACAGAAAATATCTGGTTAGCCACACTAGTAATTCCACTCAGTTGTCGGCACACACTCTCACAGCCACCTGCACAACCATCAACATGTATGAAATATGTAACACTTTCCACAAGACAGATTATTCTCATAACATCACGATAGATTCTTTTTGTGACAAATGTTGTATACGTGAGAGAATATGTAATTTAATCGCAGTCATTGTTGTTGATGATTACATGGCCACAGGCTAAAGGGAAACAGTCGAAAATATAATGGGTAAACGTCCTTCACAATACTGTGAGCATGATGCGATTTGACTCTCACAGGTCTTCATATGTAGCAGGTGCTTGGTATACAACGCCATCACTGATAGACTCGTCAAATCCTTCCATACATGACAGGTGACAACAGTTTCACACAAATGAGGTGCTGTCACAGGAGTGTCGCTATACGACAACCGGACAAAATACAGTCATCCCTCGCAATAACGCTCTTCGCGATACCGCGGATTCGGTTAAACCGCGGGGTAATCCGTGGCTCCCATATAAAAGTTGCCCAGTGATCACACATATTCACGTCATCGAAAATAGCACATAAACAAATCCACTGTTGAGCTCTGGTTAATCACGTTGTAAACTAGTGAAATTCAATTAACAGTGTTTATCGTACATATCCATGTTTTTTCAGATGCTTAAAACATGCAGGGTTTTTTTCAATAATAATAGATGAACAGCGAAACATCATAATGACTTTATCCTTAAGACATGTCAATCATCAGACGAGTACTTACAACGTTTGCTATGATGCAACACACCGCGTAATTGCACGGGTAAACACCGCCATCTGGGAATGTATGATGTCAGAAAACACATTTTATTGATTAAATTCAATCCCATTTTCAATCATTAAAACTGTTTACAATAACAACGGAGAAACCGTGAGTGAAATGGCATTACCTCATTCCATACAACGCCCGCTTACCACATTCGTGAGGGTCCGTTTTTCGCGCCTACCGCGATAGCACCAATTTCACATTTTTCTCACCAATCACTTGCAATCACAGCCTTGTCATCCTTGACCCCAAGACCCACGTTATTTACTCATTGAAGTCATATTTGACAATTAATTACCGACATTTTGTTTTTACAATCAAAGTGGCACGTACTGCGGGAAGTCAGGGGTGACTTGTCAAACTGTCTCCTACGTAAAATGTATCCAGGCTGAGGTAACCCAAAGTGCTTAGCAATGCTAATTATTATGTTAAATATGTTTGTAGAAAACATGCATTATACTTATACGATAGCAATATATAAGATCTCTGTTAGAATAACTGCTTGACATATAAATTATTCTGATAATGGAATAGAAATTCTTTGATGTTGTATTTTCGGATCGTTTTTAACTGAATCACCGGTACATTGAAACAAAACACCGATCTGTGCCCAGCTGATTGCTATTTCCGGCTTAGTTGAATAACAGGTAGCATGACAGGAACAACAACTGAATTATCATGTCTTGTGATTTTTGATTGCAAGTTTCATGTACATACATCTATTTTCATTTACAAAGTTTGTTTTTTTTTTCACCTCCAACAATACGATACAGTTTTGACTGGGCACAATACATGAAATACCAGTTTTGTTATGTCCATGGAAAATATGATTTTACTTGGCCTTTGTTCCGAGTTATGTAATCGTTACTATAACGCAGGTGTCTAATAACGCGGGGGGGTCATCCATGGACCCCAAGACCCGCGTTATCGATCATGAATGTTTTGGGGAATATGTTTCTGTAGTGAAGACTCAACACACAATTTCACAAAAACATCACCCAAAATATTCCTGATCCTTCTTTTGTTCTGTATATAAAAATCATTAATAATAATTTTAAAAAAACGGGTCTTCGGCATGACAAGCAAATGCTTTTAACCACTAGGCTACCCCACCTAGTTAAAGTTAGCGATGGACTGAGAATGGTTGTTAATCTCCATTACACGAAACAAGCTCGGTTTGTGTGTACTCATGCAACCATTGTTGATTCTATATTTATACTGGATAAATTATCTTCTCACTTTAAACACATCTCAAAATATCCACAGTAAACACTGCACCTACCTAAGTGAATCTTGAAAAAGCACCTGTATCTATACCTGAGCATGTTTAAGCTCAAACAGACCAGGCAGCAAAAAGTGAACATGTCTACGATGAGATGAACATGATAAAGCAGGTATTATTTGAACTTTTATGTCTCTTCCCCACATATACTGTCTGCCTGTATCACCTATGTACAAACGTCAGTCATGTTCCCCCAAAGTAAATGAACCTCGAGACGATACGACTCCACTGAACGATTCAGTCACAATTAAACATTATTAAAAAACTGTTCAGGCTCAATTCAAACTTATTTTATTTGAACTAAAGCTTTCAGACGATGAAACTCCTTAGGTAGCGAGGTGAAATGGGGGTTAAATGTAGTCTCCAGCATTACTGCACATATATTCTGTGGTACATGAAAGTTTGTATGGCTGCTTGTACTTTGTTTATCGAGTGAGTGAGTGAGTGAGTTAGTTTACTTTTATGCCACTCTTAGCAATATTCCAGGAACATCGTGATGAGGAACACAAGAAATGGGCTTCACACATTTTGCCCATCTGGGAAATCGAACCCATGGTCTTCACCGTGATGAGTGAACGCCTTAACCACTAGGCTACCCCACCACCCCTGTACTTTATCGACTGACTGACTGACTGAGTTTGGTTTTACGCCGCTTTTAGCAATATTCCAGCAACATCACGGCGGGGCACACCAGAAATGGGCTTCACACGTACTTTATCGAATATATGTTGGTTTCATATAGCTAGGCAGCCCGATGTACAATCTGCAGTTTAACATGGACAGTGTACTGACACCAAGCTCACCGGTCTTTGCTTCATCCCCTTTATTCCAAGTGCCAGGCAGGGTAACATCAAGTACCATATCTTTAACTTGTTTCGGTGTGATGGTGACAGGGATCAAACCAGACCTACTCTGTGGGTATATGCTCTATATCCAAGACCACAGACATAGGTTCATCTGACCAGTGACTCTGAGCTGACCAATATTTTCTTGAGCCATTACAGTGCCAGGCAGGGTAACACCAAGTACCATCTCTTAACAAAATCAAATCTCAACACTTCTAAAATGCATCCCATTCCTCAGTGCAAAATCACTTCAAGTGAACAAACTGAACGCTTTCAGGCGATAACAACTCCAGACTACAAAAGTTGACCCATCTGTGCAGGTGAAAAATATGCAGAGGTGATCCAGTATGAATACCCTGAAGCAAATCCACATACACCATGTTGTATTCTCCATTCAGGCAGAGCTAACAAATCCAAAATGCTTCGGGCATGTTCAAGTGTGGGTATTTGTACATCTTCACTAGGAGCACACTCCACAGGAATGAGGGGCGGTGGGGTAGCCTTGTTGTTAAAGCGTTGGCTCGTCACGCCGAAGACCCGGGTTCAAATCCCTACATGGGTACAATGTGTGAAGCCCATTTCTGGTGTCCCCGGCCGTGATGTTGCTGGAATATTGCTAAAAGCGCCGTAAAACCAAACTCAGTCAGTCAGTCCACAGGAATGAGTGAGTGAGTTGGGTTTTACGCCACTTTTAGCAATATTCCAGCAGCATTGCATCAATATCACAGCGAGGAACAGGAGAAATGGGCTTCACATATTGTACCCATGTGGAGAATCGAACCCGGACCTTCGGTGTGATGAACACTTTAGTTTAGCTATATCTCAAATATGCAATCTCAATATCTTGAGTTGAAGAAATTTCTTTGAATATTGATCAAGTACCACAGAAACCTCCCTCACACCCTCTATCTACAAAACACTGACACAAACAGATGTCTCGGTTTCTTAATGAAATGTTCCGGGTTAAAACAAAGCCATTGAAACCAGATTTCTTACTTCAAACCCTGTCAACCTGGATATTACCGTAACTTACACCTTTGATGGGAGTTGTCACTCCAAGCACTCATGTCAAACAAGGCGGGCACATTTGTCACAATTTAAGACACCTTGTACCAAATGTTTTGGAAAAAAAGACTGAAAAAGCTCAACAGAGGTGATGAAGAGATAAAGTATCACAGCAACACAATCCTCGACACTTGCGAGTCCTTCAGACTGAATTACCTCTGTGGTGTATCTCCGATAACAAGTATGTTGTATATACCTACACAAGAACAAAACAGAAACATTTCACAGAGTTTAGGCCCAGGATTACCTTTACACCAACAAGCAGTGCCAGATAATACTTCAAAAGTCACACTTATTGTTTTCAAAGATTTTGACCATAGTGAGTGAGTGAGTGAGTGAGTTTGGTTTTACGCCGCTTTTAGCAATATTCCAGCAATATCACGGCGGGGGACACCAGAAATGAGCTTCACAAAATGTACCCATGTGGGGATTCGAACCCGGGTCTTCGGCGTGACGAGCGAACGCTTTAACCACTAGGCTACCCCACCGCCCTGATTCTGACCATATCTTAAGGGGTATTGTACAGGGTTAGATCTGGATAACTGGTAAGTCTTGATCTGAAACCATTTAAAACCTGCATTGTTTGACTAAAAACAGTATCATGTCAGTATAGTTCAGGAGACATTCATTATGCAGAATGAGTAGAATAGAGATAGATCATAACTCATTCAGTTTAAGTTTTTATACGATAAATTTTCAACAGGTTTCAATTGTACTATTTTCAATTGAAGCCGTCAGTAAATGAATTGAATGTTTTTGACATGCTACTTATGTCTGGTCAGAAAATTGAACAAAACACTGCCTTTCATTCATTTCATTTTGGGGAATTATGTATTCATAATGCAAGTTTGAACAAGCATTCATTCATTTCATTTTGGGGAATTATGTATTCATAATGCAAGTTTGAACAAGCATTCATTCATTTCATTTTGGGGAATTATGTATTCATAATGCGAGTTTGAACAAGCATTCGGCCTGCAGTATTTGTCATGCAGAATACGTGTCTTTAGAGACTGCTATTAGAATCAAAGCAGTCAAACAAATAAAACAGGTTCTAATTGCTGTGTTTCGAAAAGACAGTAGCAATATCCCTTTGTAAAAGGTACACCCTTTGTTACTTTAGACCCTGGCACTTGAAACTCTGCAAACAACGGTAATAAGATAGCGGGTAGAAGGCTTCCCTGCCCAGATGCCAACTACAGGAGAATTTCAAGGGTGCATTCTTTGATCATTCAATCACCTCATGCAGACAATTGAGATAAAATTTGCAAAAAAAAGGAAGTTGATTTTATTATTTGGTTTGTCCAACTTCTAACAGTAGGGGTACATGTATCAATTTGTCAAAATTGAATAGTTGTTTGAACGTTAAAGGAGAATACGAACGAAAACAAAATTTTAGATATATTGTAAAGGATATTCTAAAAGTCACATTCCGTGATTAAAATTGAACAAAAAGTTTGTAGCAATAAAAACACAAAAACGTACTCGTATTTCCGCCTATTACGGAAACACCCGACGTTTAATGAGCAGAGGGGGTATCAATTCACTCGTATTCTCCTTTAATGCCATACCAAGCAATAATCTGAATCAACCCATGCAAACAGCACCTGATGATACGGGTAGGTGGGTGAGTGACTGATCTGTAGATCCTGCCATGTCAAGGGACACAACTCTCCAACGTACTCACCTATACTGTAAGTATGTCATGGTGTATCCCACCTCCCACTATGGCAGAGTAGGCATTGACATTGCTGTAAGTATCCTTACATCTGATTGGTCAATACAGCTGATAGTATCCTTAGATCAGATTGGATGATATGTCTCAGCTCTGACCTGCAACAAAGAAAACAATAATAAGACCAAAAAGAATCAAATCAAAGAATATCAGATATGTCACAATTCCTCATCTCATACACATCCTGGAATTGGAAATTCCTGGTACCTTAATTTCTTATTCCTTAGGATCCAACAATCCAATGCCATATTTGCCTTTAATCTGAATCTTGAGTGTGTTTTTCACCTTAGTGGTGGGCACTTAGACCTGTGTTACTTCCTCCCATACTAAATGACACACAATGTTATAATGATATACTGTTCAAATCATTCACTTCTACCAATCAGGGGGTGGTGGGGTAGCCTAGTGGTTAAAGCGTTGGCTCGTCACGCCGAAGACCCGGGTTTGAATCCCCACATGGGTACAATGTGTGAAGTCCATTTCAGGTGTCCCCCGCCGTGATGTTGCTGGAATATTGGTAAAAGCAGCGTAAAACCAAACTCAGTCAGTCAGTCAGTCCACCAATCAGAAATTGTAAACCCATGGCTCCTGCATTACCTCACTTATCGAAATGGCACATTGGGATATAACAGGAACACTGTTGACAGTTTGAGGGTTATTACATGTATAGTTGCATGGTATCATTGGTGTAGGTATACATTAGATATATAAAAACAAGAGCTATAAAAACAACTACAGATTTCTGCTCCAGGATTGTTTAAAAGCAACAGTTGTATTTGGAGACCAATATTCATGAATGTACTCAGAGGATGGATGCAGGTGTGTGTACGCATTAGTGTTGGGAATTGGTTGAAATCTCACAATTGATGATAGCTTCATTACCAACGAACAATCATGGAAAAAAATTGGTTAGCGTCACGTTTCAGATTTTCCTATCCAGGTTGTTATTGCAGCTATGTATAACATGATGCAACTTGCTACTTTAAATTGATGACTTATATATCATGAACATAAACTTCCTGGAGTCTTCAAGAAATATTCAGTCATGGCTTTTCAGTTAGTGAAGTGAGTTTTCTAAGAATTAAACACGTTTTCAGGCACTGACAACTTTAACGATATGTTCCATTGTCAAGTATTTCAAAGACTAAAAATGTAGTTAAAAAATCGTTTGTGTTTGATTATGAGAAAATTTGATCGATTGCTTGGTCGTTTGGTCACTGCAACCAATCTTCGATTATTTCAATTAATCGGAACACCACTAGTACGCATAACACCATACCACCCTTCTTCGAACATAACCTAACATTCACACTTCGAGAGTTTCACAGGTGATGAGATACAGTAAACTCATAAAAGATAAACAATACTAAAACTAAATAATGGTGACAACTGTCAACAAAATTACACGTTTTTCAAACAATGAATTGCGAAATCATACAAAATCATTGAAGCAGAGCCTTCACCTGAATCAGCTGTAATATCAGAAAGTGACTTAATCACATTTTCAGGTTGGGCCTTGTAAACAACAAAACTCATCTAGCTCTTCTTTGTGCATCTAAACAAATGTCTGTTTACATCCTAATTACAATCACCCATCATCTAACAAACAATCCTAATTCCTGATTAAACAAAATCATTCAAATACACAACAGACACCTCAATATTTACCTTACATGACCAACAATCAATTTCCAATATTGACCTGCAAACCTCCTGAAGGGACACTGTCTTATGCACTCCTTCCTTCAGGGCAGCCCACATATGTACACTTTCATCTGATTGGATTATTTACACACCAATTAGCCAATGAGGGTGTTGATAACACAAAGCCCTTCCAGCAGCCATAAACCCATTAGTCACAATGAGGTACTAAAGGGACCAATCAGACACAACAAAGGAGCTGTTCTCAACTGTGATTGGATTATGTAACATAGCCTGGAACCAGGGCCTAATGGTTCACACTCTTGTGGCAACCTCCATAAAACCAGCACCATCTATTGTTGCTGATCACTCAACTGGCAGAAAACCACACCTTTTGGCAAAGCTGGTTACTGACAAAGTCGTAAATAATTTTAGGAGGTCTTTGATCTTCATCTTGATGAGATTAAGTGAGAGTTTTTGTGAAAACATTCCACACTATCATGAAGACCTCTCCATATGGACAGTATTTCAGCTGCATTGTCCATCAAGGAGATGTCGAAATTGATTTATAAACAAGTAATGTCCTTTGTGCTGGAGGGTCCAGACTTGCCACAGTGTATCCTCGTAAAGTTCTTCCAAACACCATTGACAGATAATCAGTTAATGGATATATAATACTCAAAAAAGGTAAATTAACATCCAATTCTTCATTGAGAGGGTATTTTAGTAGTACATCACCTAGTGTATTTATTTGTTTGTGTCGTGTTACATCACTGGAATACAAATAAATCATTTGTCTGATCATCATCATCATGAAACAAACTCTATTCCTGCAGTAATGCCCGAGCCAATAGTGCAGAGTGCAGATATTTTCAGCGTAGCAGAGGCAGGAGGACAATCATGGTTTCCCTTTCTTTCTTGTGATTCTTCTAACACAAGTCCTTCAAATAAACACCTGACATACATGATAAGGAATTTTCATCAATCACTAGGCAACAACAGGTGGGCACAGTTTGGTTTCCCTCTGTGCAAACTGTCAACATTTGTAACCATGGTAACTGTTGTTGTTCACTCCGATAACATTCACAAGGAACTGAAAGGTTATGGCCCAGTGTGACATTTATTCAACGAACCTTTCACTACATAAAAAATTTGAATTAGGAAGAAACAGTTAATTGTTACTGAACAAAAAGTTTCACTATTTCTTGGAACAATCTACATTCACAATTAGAACACATTGAAATACATTTAATATTTAATTGACTACTTTAACCTGTGCAATTTAAAAAGAAATAATACATTTTTAAAAATATTTACATTTGCATAAGATTTTTTCTCACAAGATGTCACAATTTCTCATAACAACATATACAGTTGTGAAACGAGACAAAAATATTGGTGTACTTATGAGAATTGGAAGAAAATATTCCTTTTTATTCCTTTTAAACAATTTTATTAGTTGTCTTCTCCAATGCCACAATTTCTCATTACATTCTTCATGTCTATCTAACCTGAGACAAGTAAAAGTGACAATGTGGTCCCTCAAACCACACCCACCTGTCAATCACTGTGAAGTATACCATATATTTAGATACACTGTGTCAATTGCATGTCAATTTCAGGTGTGTTGACATCTATATGGTTTTTGGCCCAAGTTAATCCTTCCAAAAACAACCCTCCCTTAGTGTAGGAGTGCTAATGCCTGTTTATAGGTGGGTGGTAGGAATATGCTGTACCATTGCTTTGATTGTAAATTGGCAGTGTATAGGAACAGGTCCCATGCTAAACAGGTGTGTTGTTATTAGAAGTTGGTATTTATGTACAAGCACTTCAAACTCAATTACAGCTGTTTACTCAGTTGCCTTGGCAAATAGCTTGTGGGTTTTCCAGGTTAGAATTGGTCCCCAGGAAACTTTCAAGATCACATGACTTGATCAGGTGACTTGACCAGGTGATATGGTTACCTTATGATATTCCAGGTATATGATGTCAGGCTATGAATAATGTCTGGACCAGACAATCCAGTGACTGGCCATCATCGTCAGCTATATCATGTGAGGCTATGAATAATGTCTGGACCAGACAATCCAGTGACTGCCATCATCGTCAGCTATATGATGGAAGGCTATGAATAATGTCTGGACCACACAATCCAGTGACAGACACTGACAAACAACGATCCACGCCATCATCGGCAGCTATATGATGGAAGGCTATGAATAATGTCTGGACCAGACAATCCAGTGACTGGCCATCATCGTCAGCTGTATCATGTGAGGCTATGAATAATGTCTGGACCAGACAATCCAGTGACTGCCATCATCGTCAGCTATATGATGGAAGGCTATGAATAATGTCTGGACCACACAATCCAGTGACAGACACTGACAAACAACGATCCACGCCATCATCGGCAGCTATATGATGGAAGGCTATGAATAATGTCTGGACCAGACAATCCAGTGACTGGCCATCATCGTCAGCTGTATCATGTGAGGCTATGAATAATGTCTGGACCAGACAATCCAGTGACAGCCATCATTGTCAGCTATATGATGGAAGGCTATGAATAATGTCTGGACCACACAATCCAGTGACAGACACTGACAAACAACGATCCACGCCATCACAGTCAGCTATATGATGGAAGGCTATGAATAATGTCTGGACCAGACCATCCAGTGACTGGCACTGCGAACAACGATCCATGCCATCATCGTCAGCTATATGATGTCAGGTTATGAATAATGTCTGGACCACACAATCCAGTGACTGCCATCATCGTCAGCTATATGATGTCAGGTTATGAATAATGTCTGGACCAGACCATCCAGTGACTGGATCTGTGAACAACGATCCACGCCATCATTGTCAGCTATATGATGTCAGGTTATGAATAATGTCTGGACCACACAATCCAGTGACAGACACTCCAAACAACGATCCACGCCATCATCGTCAGCTATATGATGTCAGGTTATGAATAATGTCTGGACCAGACAATCCAGTGACTGCCATCATCGTCAGCTATATGATGTCAGGTTATGAATGTCTGGACCAGACAATCCAGTGACTGCCATCATCGTCAGCTATATGATGTCAGGTTATGAATAATGTCTGGACCAGACAATCCAGTGACTGGCTCTGTGAACAACGATCCACGCCATCATTGTCAGCTATATGATGTCAGGTTATGAATAATGTCTGGACCAGACCATCCAGTGACTGGCTCAGTGAACAACGATCCACGCCATCATCGTCAGCTATATGATGTCAGGTTATGAATAATGTCTGGACCAGACAATCCAGTGACTGCCATCATCGTCAGCTATATGATGTCAGGTTATGAATAATGTCTGGACCAGACAATCCAGTGACTGCCATCATCGTCAGCTATATGATGTCAGGTTATGAATAATGTCTGGACCAGACAATCCAGTGACTGGCTCTGTGAACAACGATCCACGCCATCATTGTCAGCTATATGATGTCAGGTTATGAATAATGTCTGGACCAGACAATCCAGTGACTGCCATCATCGTCAGCTATATGATGTCAGGTTATGAATAATGTCTGGACCAGACAATCCAGTGACTGGCTCTGTGAACAACGATCCACGCCATCATTGTCAGCTATATGATGTCAGCCTATGAATAATGTCTGGACCAGACCATCCAGTGACTGGCACTGTGAACAACGATCCATGCCATCATTGTCAGCTATATGATGTCAGGCTATGAATAATGTCTGGACCACACAATCCAGTGACTGCCATCATCGTCAGCTATATGATGTCAGGCTATGAGTAATGTCTGGACCAGACAATCCAGTGACTGGCTCTGTGAACAACGATCCATGCCATCATTGTCAGCTATATGATGTCAGCCTATGAATGATGTCTGGACCAGACAATCCAGTGACAGACACTGCAAACAACGATCCACGCCATCATTGTACAGTGACAGCCAACCACTGCACATCGCCACATGATCCATCTTACCTTCCCGCACAGCCAGCTTAAGTTGCACGGATGTGATGACGTTTAATCAACCAAGTAAGCATGTCGCACAGACCTCCCAATCAATTTAGACACCTCTTAAACCCAGCATGAGTTGCTAGGGAACAAGTCTACCCTGAATCCCCACAGAGAATCGGAACAATACGTTGATGCAAGCCAGGTGTTTTGTCGTCAAGCAGGTGGATTATTTTGGTGACAGAGGTCAAGTAGAACGAAACAGAATGTCATCGTGTTCAAACGCTGACAGACTTCAACCAGATCGTTGTGAAATTCAGATCAACTGGATGCAACATGCTACCTAATGTTTCAACAAACACAACATAACATTACATGGTTGCAGAAACACAGGTGAGCATGGGGAGGGAGTTGGGGAGGTCCACTTGACAAAGACCAATATGAGCAAGTTTAGTTTTACGCCGCTTTTAGCAATACTCCAGCAGTATTATGGCAAGGGACACCGGAAATTGGCTTCACACATTGTACCCATGTGGGGAATCAAACCTGGGTATTCAGCGTGACGAGCGAACGCTTTAACCACTAGGCTACCCCACCGCCAATATGAACATGAAGCACATGGTTATAGAAACAGAAAAATATGTTCTCACTGCAAAAACCTTAAGGTATGTGCTTCTATTAAATCAGGCTTGTTACATTATTAACTTGTCATTTTATTGTCTGTAGATTTAATACCATCAAGGGTTTGAAATGTTTATCATTCTCATCACATAATGAACACAAAGCTCAACATCCCCCTGAACTAACACATGTCATGGTGATCCTTCTACAGAAGATGACACAAAGATCATTACATAATCCCATGATCCGTGAAGAATCCTTCAGATCCTATTGTTTACTTAACCTTTCATCAAAATTTAATTAAGTATTTAATTATTCATGGTAAACACACACATGGCTCATGGTGTAACGGTGCTGCAGAACAAACGTGAAAAGTTTTATAGTTTCTCGTTATTGTAAACTATGTAACGCTTGAGGAAACATGAAACAATTCATTCATTAGCTGAAAAAATATCTACGTGAATCTCTTTGATATCGTGATCCGTTATGGATCAAATCAGTCTCCATGAACACTAAATGGGTGACAGTGGGGAATAAAACTGATATCGTATAAATAATTGTTACTGTAACATGAAATACAAGATTTATTCAACAGGATCAATTCTGGCTTATGGCTAATCTGTCCAATCAGTAATTAACTGCCTGGCTTGATTGAAAATTCAGAGCATGAATGTTTTATCAGTGTTATTACCTGGAGTGAAGCTTAATTAATATTCATGTGAACAACTGTTATGGAAAAATGAAATACATAGAATTTGTTAAACTGGTTTTGCCCCAGGGTTAAAGGAATATATGTTTCTAATGGTCCAGAAAGAGATATTCATCGCTAGTATTCCACTGCAGTATTCTCAACAGGCATCTCTGTGGAGCCTGGGGATAGTCAAGATCCACAAAAATTGTCTGTGATGAAAATCAGACATAAGTGAACTGTCTAAACTTACATTTATATTTCAGTTGAATGTAAAATGCACATTTGATAGATCAGAATTAACAGACAGTTTTTTAACATGTATGGGAGTGAATGTTATTTGCATTAATTCTTTTTTTGTTTCACGTCGAGGATCCACACAGTAATATTTAACTCAGTCAGACCCCATCATCCACTGGTGAATGAGTGAGTGAGTTTAGTTTTACTCCACCTTTTAGCAATATTCCCGCAATATCACGAGAGGGGACACCAGAAATGGGCTTCACACATTGTGCCCATGTGGGGAATCAAACCCGGGTCTTCAGAGTGACGAGCGAATGCTTTAACCACTAGGCTACCCCACTGGTGAGAACAGTGTCTTTCGGAACTTGATGGAACCTGCTTCGCTCTGGTCAAAATGTACAAATATTGTTGACTGCTGTGCATCAAATACATGAACAATTTCATTTAAGTCGGAGCAGTAGAAATTCATTTTTTTAAGGATAGTTCAGTAGATGAGGTGAAAGTTTATTTCTACTAGTCCTCAGAATTTGCACTGTTGCATGCTTGAAGAAGACAAAAATGTGTATATACTTCCTGTCAGTTCCAGTCTGTGACAAAACTAAGCAACAAGAAATGATTCTCAGGCTGGTGGCCTAACATGCATTCAGAGCTTCAACTAGAGCTTCTTTTAATCAAACAATCATCAAACAGATCTACCTCCAGTAAAAAATACATTTTTAGAGTATCTGAACATTGATAGCCACATATGCCTTCAACATCAAAGCCTATAAATCAACGCAGAGGGTACAATTTGTCAGACAATACTAGATAACCAACTACATACACTGTGTACGAGCATATGCCATTAAACGTCACGGCCCAGCTATAATGATACACCGATAATCTCGACTCTATCAAAACTTAAAACAGAATAGCAGATCAGTCAGTCGTGACCTTGAGTATGTTATTAATAATGGGAGTACTTCAATTGACAGACGCTGAGCGACACTCGATCAAGGTCACCAAGTATTCATAACAGTCGGAGCCATAAAGGGATATTATTAGGTCATGCCATAATGTCGACATAAGGTGGCTGGTAAGGCTGTTGGCAGAACTTGCTACTGTTAGGAAGCAGTGGGATTCCAAAGTGCATGCGTGGGTGCGAGCGTGAGTGAGTGCATGCGTGCGTGCGTACGTGAGTGAATGTTGCTTCAACCCGTATCAGCAATTTTGCAGCTACTTGTGGCTACAAGGTTATTGAGGTTTTCAGTTTTTAACGGAGGTTTGCAGCCCTTGGCTAGCTCGCTTAATTTTGAACAATGCGACTGACCTGTCAACAGCTTTTATTTGAGCTGTGAAATCATATTCCGCTTCATTATATTAATCCCATTAAGAAGGAAAGTCCAACTTTTTGTTTTATCCCTAATTTCAGAAAACCAGCAACACACTTCACAAGCAAACCTCACGAGTTCCCCTGCAGTTCTAATGACAAATACTAACCCTAGAGTTTCTTAAAGTCAATATCAGTGTTGCTCCAATTCATGGGCGATGTTACTCTTACAATACAACAAACAATTAACACAACATATTCATAAACTTTGTGTACCATGAATAACCAAATAAATTGTTGTTTTTAATTAAATAAACCCAGTTTTCTTACGCACTGGCAAGACTTTGTCTTGGTGCATCACCATGGGGCTATAATTTCCATTCTGATTCAATGACTTTTAATGTTTGACTGGTGGTATTTCTTACTGCATTTTATGACAGGATCTGACCACAAGGCTAAACCATTGCCTTTTATGTTTTGAAGAATTTGTGTCAAATCAAATTTGTAGCTCTGGGTCAATTATTTTGCATTTTCTCTCTATTTGTAATCTAATTTCAAAATATATTATTTTATATTCCTCAAATTGTTTAGTATACAGGTAAACACAATTTGCTTGCAGTATTTTGAATTATTTATTATGATAGTGAGTTAGGTATGTTTTACTTGTTTTTTAATGAAAAAACCCCACTTCTTTGCATTATATTCATTAATTTTTACATTTCAAATGTTCTGGAGTTTACAATAATCTAGCCCCAAGAAGAAGGAAGACCTTGGTCTGTCCTGCTATTCATCCATCCCAGAACAAATCTTAAGTAGTTGTCGGAAACACAGATAAAAATTTAAGCCCATTTCACAGCAAACAGGATGGCCTGGGTTCATACCCGAGAATTCACACGCTGAAAACAATGAAGACATGCCTCACACCTACATCCTCCATCTCCTGACCTCTGACCCTGATCAACTGACCTTCACCTACCTATAATCCATCACAATGCCCCCAGATCAGGTCCGTTCTCCTCCCTACCACCCACACCCTATCTCCTCCATCTGCCACACTCTACCAAAACCCCAAAATAAATTTCACTTCTTGACCAGGTCAGGTGTGCTTTCTTTCAAGACCTGCCCCTTTCATTACAAAACAAAACAGTTGACCAATAGTTCCTTGATTACCCATCCTGGGAATGTTTAATACCCATTGAATTATCCAGTTTCTACAACAAAGGACTTTCCTTTTGAAATCTGACTCTTTCATTCGCCCACACAACACTCCACACACAGTTTAAGTTCATATTCATCCGAAACTTTGTACAAAGTTGAAAATAATTCCAATCCAACAAAACAGGTTTCTTTTGTGATTTGCCCCTTTTATTCCAACACAAAACAGTTGACAAATAGTTTCTTAACTAGCTTATATTCATCAGCAAGTTTGTACTGAAATCATTCCATTTCAACAATAAAGCAGAATCTGTTGAGATTTCTCCCTTCAATTCCAACCCAAAACAGCTGGCAAATAGCATCTAGATGTGTCCAGCTGCTACAGAATGGTTGATTGTACTTATACCTGGACAGTGTTGGATCCGTCAGTCACTGGTTTGGCTGGTCCAGACATGAATGGTTATAAGCCACTGACTTAAACTCGTAATGTTAGAAAACCAAAACTTCAAAATTGAGTGTTTCAATTCCAGATTTCTTAACTTCTCAGAATGAAGATATTCTCTAATCTCCTTTCTATAGTGATACAACATTCTGAACATAATTAATTGAAAATATTCCTGGAACTGAATGAAAGCAGACTTTTCAACTTTCTGACATTGTCAGGTTTGACCTTTCTTTCAACCTCAAACCTCAGTTTTATAGTTTTGTCTGTTCTTTAAACTTGTAGCAGTTCTGGCTGAACTTATTCCATCCACACAACAAAGGAACACCAGCACAAATACGCTTTGATATCTCATGACCAAATTGAATTTTTATTCTCCACATGCCCTTGACTGTGGCCATACGGGTCAAATCCTGCTTTCCTTAAGACATTTATTACTGACAACTTGTATGGCCAAACAGGTGGCCGGCCACAGATTGAGCACCACATTCAGAATTAAGGAGAAAGTTAGAAGCATTAAGCTCCATGAAAGAACACTGGAAACTGGTCATAATCAATTGCAGGAGTTTGAAATACCTCTTTATGGCTTCAACAAATTGCCTCTTTCAGAAAAAGGGAAGTATTGTATGTTATGCCTGGGAGATATTGTATTTTATCACATAGTTGTTAGAGAGATAGTCTAATCCAGCTGTGTAATGAATACAAACTGTCTGCACTGGGGAGTGCATCAGTGAATGAAAAAGGGTGATATGAGATACTCTGTAGAAACAATGCCTTCACTTGTACTGGTGTAAAGATCTACAAGTGGCGATACGATGTGTATCGCATGTGTCAGTATTGAGTTAAGTACTTCACACTTCATACATTGGCTTCACACTTGTCATCATGGTCATGGTATTGTAGAAGAAAGTAGAAGTCGTATTCACTTTCACGACATGTGGTGGGACAGTTGTGGGGCCAGCTGTGACGGGTCCTGATGGCGCCAGATTCAACCTGACTAGGATGTCCACCACCTGCATCACGTCAAGCTTCCCTCCCTTATCAAGCTGATACAGTGGGAACTGATGGAATGACTATTTCAAGATTGTGCTTCATTCACTGACGTACCTACAAACCAACACACTAAATATCTGTCCACATTCTCCCATATACAGCCAAACTATCACACCTACCCACCCACCTGCTCTCACTCACTCACTCACTCACTAATTCACTTGCCCACCTCAATCACTCACTCATCCGCCCCCTCACTCATTCGCCCTCTCACTCATCTAACAAACAACTCACTCCTTTCGACATTCTGTAACACATGGAAACACTTTAACTCTAAACAATTTATAATACAAACTTATAAAAATGATAATTTAACATAGACATTAATGCAAAAAATAAAAAGAAAGTATTTTTGCCACGTACATGATCAAAGTTCTTCGATGATAACTCATCGATTCAACAGAAAAATACCAGAAACACCCGACAATAACAGCCACAGTTGTCCAACACTGATGGTTCTGTTTCTCATGATCATTTCTCGTCAACAACCCTCTCGTTGTTCTCACACAAATACAACTAATAAACTTTGATAGCCAATTCTATGTCAATTTTCAAAAGGTTTCACCAAGAGACACAATTATTTGCCTTAGAGCAAACATGATCGGGACCTAGGGGATGTCGTTTGACACTTGTTTAGTATAAATAGGCTTTTAGTAAAGATAAACGCGAAAGGTAAAGTGGTTGATTCAACAGGGACCACCTCAAAAGTTTTAAATCATAATTTTCCATCTCCAGATATTGGTTTGTTACACACATAAAAATGACTGAAACACAGCATTCCACTTCATCCAGTGATATTTGTATGTTAGAATAATTAATGAAACAGATCCTCCTCATGGCAAGTGTGTATATATCTGTCTATGAGTGAGTGAGAGAGTTTAGTTTTACGACGCTTATTGCAATATTCCATCAATATCATGGCAAGGGACACCAAAAATGGGCTTCACACGTTGTACCCATGTGGGGAATCGAACCCAGGTCTTCATCGTGATGGGCGAATGCTTTAGCCACTAGGCTACCCTACCGCTCCATCTCTGTCTATACGTACATAAACTGGGAAATTTCAATCAAAACATTTGTTCACTCAGACGTGATCCAGAATACTGGCCTCTGAGCATCCCTAACAAGTCTAATAATCAGATTCACAAAATAATACATTAAAATAATTAAAGTAAAGTCAAGTAACTACAAAGAGTCACTGTAATTATTGTGTAGCTTGTAACAACATAATGAGAAACTTGTCATGTGTTACGGGGACGTGTTCAGTGAAGTAGTCTGTTGGTGCTGCGACAATCCTAAGCGTATGTTAACGTATGGAAGTGACAATAACCTAGGTTAGTTCCACAGATACATCTCTTTTTAAGCAAGGTACCTCTCTTCTTTGTAAGACTAAGGGCACAGTACATCTCTACCTTTGTTTCGAGTCGTATTGGTCTGTTCAGCCCACAGAATCCCAAACACCCTGTCAGTTTCACCTGTACCTTATATTCTCCCATTTATTTGCCCAGTATGAAGTTGAGATTGCCCCTAGTGATAAGATCTCCATCACCTGGTACAGAGTCAGGACTCTCAGGCCATGACAATGGAGGCTAGTGGTGACTTTACACATCATGACTTCTCTCATTTGCTTCATCATTTTGTAAATCACGCTGGGGAAATTCATCTCCACCATTTCTTCTGGTTACTGGACCCTAGTCCTTTTTCTTTTGAGGTGAGGTGAGGTGAAATTGGGTTTAACGTCGTGCTTGAGAATATTTCCTCATATGACGACGTGCATGCGTGGATATGTGTATGTGCGGCTGCTTGTACTAGCCAAAACTGAAGCTGGTTTTATAGTGCTAGCCCACTGAGATACCATGCCGCAGTGAAGCATGAATACCCCACTCAGACACATTATACTGACTCCGAGCCGACCAGTCCTTGTTGTACCCATTAATGCCGAGCGCCAGGCAGGGACCAACAAGTACCATATTTTAACGTCTTTTGGTATGACGCAGTCGGCGATCGAACCTGCGACCTTCCGCTCTCCAGCAATTTTCTTTTTGAGGGGTGATTAGGTACTTCAGTAGTTACAGCGTTTGCTCACCGCATTAACTATATCATGAAGTAATAATTCATACAAAAATTCATTATTAATTATTACTATTACAGCAATATATTAGGATTCAAGTATTAGGAAAATATAAATAAAGAATATTAGTTTCACATGGGTTTTTCCCATTTTTCATTTTCATTTTCAGCGGGGAGGGATTGGTTGGGGGTTGCAACATCCCTCACTGGACCAGACAAACCAAAGAATAATATTATGCGCAACATGCCTTGCCATCAGGTAAGTGGACATACAAACAACCAAATTACCACACTTGACCATCCACTCTGTTATACAATACACTTTTACAAATGTCTTTGCAACCAGCAATGTTTGGGGGATTTTCCATAATGCTGCACTCAGCAATATTCCAGCTGTATGATGACAATATGTAAATAATCCAGTCTTGACCAGACAATCCAGTGATCACAGCAGTGTTTCATGTCAACCAAATACATGTAACAGGACATCCTATCAACTTAGTAACCTACCCTCATATCGGTTCGCTCACCCTTAAGAAACTGACCTAGGTCCAAATACGGTCGAGTGAGCGAGTTTAGTTCTATGCCATACTCAGCACTATTCCAGCTATATGTAAATAATCGAGTCTGGATCAAACAATCCAGTGATCAACAGCATGAGCATCGATCTACGCAATTAGGATATGATGACATGTGTCCACCAAGTCAGTGAGCCTGACCACTTGATCCTGTTAGTCGTCTCTTACGACAAGCATAGGTTAAAGATCAATTCAAACCCAGATCTCCGACGGTCTCAAACACAAGAAACACCTCTGTAGCAGGTCTTACAGCATACGCCAGCTCATTCATGTTAGAAGCATACAATACACTCTTTGACTTTGATGGAAATAGGCTGACTTCAAATACAACAACAGGCATGAAAAAATCAAAGCTAACGTTACAAACCTTCAAAAAGAACATTTTTCTATTATTTAAAATTTTTACTAAAATACAAAGTCCTTCCTGTTAGACTCCACTGAATACAGCCTTGTGTTAAAATCCTAAAAGATCAACATTCCTGCTACAGAAAACACAAAGCCTCACAATACAATTTACATCTTCATACATGAATCTTTCAGGATGACAGAATCTTATATGTGGGGAAATCATCTTTTCTTAAAAACGTACCAACACTACATAATTAACACCATCCTCAAATAACAAGGTGTTTACCAGCAAAGAATAACGTTTTTTAATTGAAGTGTAAAATTCCAAACTTAAACCCTCAGGTGTGACTGAAATGAAATACACATATATTTTTATTGTGAGAAAGGTATGAACTTGTCGCTCAGAAATCAGCAACTGCACCCCACCCCCCAACCCCCATTACTCTGACTGGGTGAGTCTTGAGTTACACCACACAGCCCCAGAACCTGACTAACTTGACATGACAAAGGCACATTACTTGTTAAACAATTGTAAACTGCCAGTTTATCTCTCTGTGTAGGTTACGAAATCTAAGCAAGCATGGTTTAACACGACAATGGCTAAGAACACCTTTCGTGTAAAGAACGTGAATCTATTGCATGTAGGCCAAACCTTCACCGACCTTGATGGGCGAGATAGACATGGTGTATGTTACAGGTTTAGATGGATAGAGCGTATTCACACAGAACAAAGGCCATGAATGAGGCAGTGACTTTGCAGTAAGTCGTGCTGCACACATCTCAAACGTCCATATTACTTCATAATATATCAGCCTCTCAGTGAGTGAGTGAGTGAGTGAGTGAGCTTTAACACTACTTTGAACAATACAGTGAGTGAGGTTTAACACCACTTTGAACAATACTTAATATACCACAGTGTGTCAGCTTGATGTGACAGAAAAGCCCTACAGGTGTTAAACGTTGGCCGCTTTGGTGAAATCCATGACTTCTTGCAGTTGTTAAGTTGTTCATTAATATTCTGAGGAGGCTTTGAGATCTATTCAATTACAAAATGTCTTTTTTGATTGCTGCTTCAAAAAAACTTTCAGAAAAGGTAAGGACTTTTAGAGGAGCCACAACGCAGTTACTCAAAACATCCCCCGCATTAATTCTATTTTTTTTATTTCTTTTTATTTTCTGGATCAATTTTTCTGTTTTTTAGAACATATTTGATATCACACAATCTGTTAGTAATGTGTATATCTTTGAATCACTTCATGTCATTTACCTGATGAAGGAGTAAGGATATACTCCGAAACGTTGTGTTCCTCAAATAACGAAGCTGACATCCATTAAAGACTGTCTTCCTTATGTGTATCACTTCTTAATGCCATTTACAGACCCACAACAAAACAGTCTCAAGTATTATCTATCATGTTTCATAGCTCACCTGAAAACAATAGCTCACCTGACTGAAAATCATCCTGACCTTCACGAACACAACCTGCACCACTATCAGCAGGTACTCTCGTTACTATCACTAATATACGATTACCATGACTTTGTGTAATGATCAATCACTATCAATCACAGTCATCATAAAGTCTGGCATGTTTCAGACAAGTGCGGACCAACTATGATCATAATTCCAGCCTGGAGGGACGATATATCTTCCCGTTATCCCCCAGTCATAAAGCCGTACGTGTGTGCCAGTACATACCTGGACTATTAGGCTGATGATTTGACGAGTGACACGGGACCGAGGGCAGGTACGGGTGATCGATTAGGAGCATGTTTATGACAGAATTGTTGCAATATTACGGAACATTTGTGATATTTCAGAACATTTGTGACAGACATTTGGCTGAATTCTCATGAATCTAGTCACATCTGAAAAGTATATTTTCTCAAATCAATAAGCTGTTAATGTGAGATAACACTGGGTTCAAGATATCTCATATGACCAAAAACATTTCCATGGGTGCATGTACATGCGTGCACGTGTGTGTAGACGTGTTGATGTGTGTGTGGATGTGTGTGTGATCAGCTGAAGTATGCTGAAATAGCACTGAAAATACTTTTCAATTTATATAAAAAACAGAAACAGGTGGTTTTGTCTACCTTATTTAATGAAAGTAATTTTATCACCATTTTCATGTAAAAATAATCACCAAAAAGTATTTTAGCAACAAAATGTGATCTCAACATGTGCTATAAGGAAGTAAAGGCACCAGGAACATATTTTCACTGTGTTGTTAGAAACTGAACAAAATATATGCTTTGTTTCTTATTATGGGTAGAAAACTGCTACATTTACACATTTATTGGGGCCTGTGTAGGTATGGGGTAGGTTTTGTGGATTCCCAAATCATCTCTGATAATTAAGTTTTAAAGGCTTTAGATTATGTAAATATTTTCTTAAAACCCAACCTTCCTTGCATCACCAGGAGGGTTGGAGTTAATCAACAACTTTAGGTGTGCCATTATTTTATAACTTGTGTTTTCTTTCTCACAAATTATAATCATTTTCACAATCAAATTTTGGGTAATATCTCAAATTCAATGAACTCATTCTTAATACAGAAACCAAGTGTTCATGATCCGATCCCTGCATACCTATGATATGACTACTTCCATACCTAGTGGAACATGTATGATATAACAGACTGAATCTCATACCCAGAATATCTGACATACCTCAGTTCTAGCTGTATCGCGTTGACCAAGCAGGGCTCAGACTGCCGGGTGTCCTATCAGATCATCAACATTGTTACACAAATGAGCTGAGACCACCCACAAAGACTTCATCACGACATATCAAACTAAACAACAGCGATACCTGCTGCATGCAAACCAGATCCTGGGAACGTACAGGCCATGTGACATGATCTACATAAATGCAAATTTAGGATAATTCTGGAAGATTAAAATCCTTTTGTTTTAACTCAGTTACTGTGTCTCTTGTATTATAATTAACAACACAGGGAATTAACATACAGGTACAGTCTACCTCTGGCTTTGACTTGTGATGGGAGCATAACAAGTGTACACTTGCAATGGACTATACTATAGTCTGTTTGCAGTGAAAACGTACCAATGAATTTCACTTTCAACAAAAATGTAAATCAAAAGAAGTGAAATTAAGATTGCAAATCCTCATAATTTTACCTTGCATTTAAAATTCAGAATTTTTTTCAACTTAAGATAAAAGTTGTTTTACAAACGATTATAGTTTCAAATCGCTATTACTGGCTTGTATTACAAAGGGGTAAGCGCAGTAGTAGGAACAGTCAAACAAATGCACGTGCAGTACGTGATGAGCGTTAACTTAGACCAACTCTACTTGATCTTGGTGTTTCATTTAATGTGCATACCCCCTTGTAATACAAACCAATAATAACGATTTGAAACCATGATCGTTTGTTAAACAACTTTTATCCTAAGTTGAATGAAATTCTCAGATTTAAACGTTCAAATGGCAAGATAAAATTATTTCACTTTAAATTGAAATTCATCAGTACGTTTTCAATGCAAACAGACTATAACTGTGTTTAAATGTAGAGTGAGTGAGTGGGTGGGTGGGTGGAGTGAGGAGTGAGTGGGTGGGTGGGTGGGTGGGTGGGTGGGTGGGTGGGTGAGTGAGTGAGTGTATTCAACTGGTCAGGTCAGAGACCATATTGATATTCAAAGACTTGAGTTTTGTAAATGTCCGAATGTTGACGACACCTGCAACCGGACTGTGACCACGTGTAGTGCTGGGTCGTTAATGACTCCCTAATTAGCCATTGTCCAGTGTGTTAATTACCATATGACACAAATACAGCCCTAGTGAAATGTACAAACTGACACTTGCTCCTTCCACCAGGAAACACTCACAGGTGAAGTATGACAGCTGCATTACTCACTGTTCCTTACAAACTTACATTTGCTTCCCACAAATAGTAGACTAACACTTAAGTTTATTAATATATATAATAATTATACAGAAACACATCAATCCACAGGGCTACAGAAAAGAGGCGTAATGTACGCCTCAGGAGCAATGAAGTACAACATAATATATAATTTCAAGTGTTTTATGTACACACATAAATACCTTTGTACGTCTAAGATTTAATGTCCGTTCGTATCGTGCAAATGGAAATCTATTTCGGATAAATACTTGTCAAGAGTTTTTTTCCAATGCGATTTGACACGAGGAAACCCCGGCAGTGGGAATCGCTTGTGTTGATTTTTTAAATAAACAACATAATTAACATTGGAAAGTCAACTGGACACCGGTACAGTGTGATATACAAATTTGCTTGCCCGACAGAAAAAAACACTGGACTGGGACGTCGAGCAATGGGTTATTTCCACCCCTGCCCAACTAGCACGGGAACATATCAACAAGGCTCTCAATTATCGGCAGTCTGAGACTGACAGACTCGTGACCATGTCTATCCCTGCAGCCTTCAGCCAACACTTGATGACCACCTCTAACCCGAGACAGCCTGCAGCCTTCAGTCAACACTTGATGACCACCTCTAACCCGAGACAGCCTGCAGCCTTCAGCCAACACTTGATGACCACCTCTAACCCGAGACAGCCTGCAGCCTTCAGCCAACACTTGATGACCACCTCTAACCCGAGACAGCCTGCAGCCTTCAGCCAACACTTTCAGATGACCACCTCTAACCCGAGACAGCCTGCAGCCTTCAGCCAACACTTGATGACCACCTCTAACCCGAGACAGCCTGCAGCCTTCAGCCAACACTTGATGACCACCTCTAACCCGAGACAGCCTGCAGCCTTCAGCCAACACTTGATGACCACCTCTAACCCGAGACAGCCTGCAGCCTTCAGCCAACACTTGATGACCACCTCTAACCCGAGACAGCCTGCAGCCTTCAGCCAACACTTGATGACCACCTCTAACCCGAGACAGCCTGCAGCCTTCAGCCAACACTTGATGACCACCTCTAACCCGAGACAGCCTGCAGTCTGGACCTGTCAACTGAGACCTGTATCATCCACAGTAATGGCTGTACAAATGTCTTGATGAGAGTATCTATTGAAATGTATGTCCAGGGTAATACAACATTCAGTCAACTGTCTGGTGAAATACACACAGCTGTGACACAACAACAGCTGGAAGCTGTCACCCAACTGTACTGTGCTGCCAAAGGCACTGCTGGTTCAATATGAAGTTTAGACAGTGTTGGAGCTAATGCAAACAAACATGGCTGCAATCGGTTGGCCTATTATATCTTGTATTCGACAAGGTTTCAACTCTTACTCAAGCGTTATATTTGTTGTTTAACGCCCCACTCAGCAATATTCAACTATATGATGGCAGGGTTCGAAATACCCCATATATTAGCGTGCCATGGCACAGTAAATATTGAAATGGCACGGCTGAAAAATATTCTCGTTGCCCTTTTGACACGCTTAATGTTTTAGAGACATAACTCACATTTAGTCATTTAATCCCCAAAACAATTATACCATACATATTTGAATGCTCATAAACCCATTTCTTTATTTAACAATAAATTTCAAATGATCATCATTGTCATTTATTCTAAAAACATGTGGGCATACTTGGTTTCAGAAAGGCACACCTAAAATATTTGTCTGGTGCCCTAAGGCACACTTACAAAAAAAAAGTATTTCTATCCCTGGATGGTTACCTGTAAATGACAGAGCCTGGATTAGAAACCCAGTGACTGAGAGGTCAAATTTGATAGTTCATTTTCAAACGCTACATTCTACAATATTCTACCAACTCAACTGTACTCTGCTGCCAAAGGCACTGCTGGTTCAATATGGAGTTTTGACAGAGTGTTTGAGCTTATGCAAACAAACATGGCTGCAATCAACTGGCCTGATATATCTATGACAGTTGTATTCAACAAGGTTTCTACGCTTACACCCCACTCAGCAATATTCACGCTATGTCATGTGGCCTGTAGTGAGTAAGGTTAGTTTTACGCTGCTTTTAGCAATATTCCAGCAATATCATGGCGGGGGGACTCCAAAAATGGGCTTCACACATTGTACCCATGTGGGGAATTGAACCTAAACCAATTGCTTTATCCACTAGGCTACCCCACCACCCGACATGACATGACAGACTACTACAATAACATGAGAGAATCACACGGTCCTTTACTTCTTTTGAGCAATATAACAGACAACATAAGACATGATATCACCCCAAGCATTCCTGCCCACTGACCGATGAGGGCCTCCACTTGTAAAACCATGGCCGTGTGACAAACAAATGAACGACTTGTAAACCTGATAGAGGGGAAATGTCTTCTGCCAAAATACCACAGGGAGGATTCCATTCGTGTTGTATGAATTCCCTGACAGCTAAAACGGAGACCTCCACCCACCCGTCATATGTTTGTCAAGTCAGGCATGATATTCTACACACCGACACTAGGATAACTGTTTGTCTAGTACATGTAGCATGACTGACAATCACTGAATGTGTTTGACTGTTGGTTACCAGCCATGGAGATGGTCACCGATCACAAAACTGATTTCACTGTTCATTTCGGGTTGGTGAGTGAGTGAGTGAGTGGGTCTGGGCTCACACTGCTGTAAGCTATACTCTGGCAACATCACAGCAAGGGCCACCAAACATCGGCTTCACCAATGGGGTAAACAAACCCAGACCTTCAGTGAGTGAGGGAGTTTAGTTTGACGGCGCACTCAACAATATTCCAGCTATATGGCAGAGGTCTGTAAATAATCGAGTCTGGACCAGACAATCCAGAGATCAACAGCATGAGCATCGATCTGCGCAATTGGGAACCGATGACATGTGTCAACCAAGCCAGCAAGCCCAGTGACGGTCCCGTTAGTCGCCTCTTACGACAAGCATGGGTTACTGAAGGTTCCTTTTAACCTGGACCTTCACAGGTTCCCAGACCTTCAGAATGACAAGCAATAACTGTAAACGTTGCCTCAAGTGGTGAGTCGTAGAACCTTCTCAGGCAACAAAACTGAAATGAAGTCAATCACTGGAATGTCTGGTCCATACTCGACCTTTTTACAGCTTGACTATCACTGAAAATGGTGTTATAAAATCCACAAAAACAGTCACCAGTCATTATCTTTCATTAGAACCAGACAGAACGATCACAAAAGTCCTCCTTCCCCTGTCAACCAACTATACCTGATGCCCTGCCAAGTCATGGCTATCATTATTGCAAGATTTCCAGTATCTCAAACTACCTGACTCGGGTTTAATGAGCAATATCTTGAACTACCTGACTCGGGTTGAATGTGCAATGCCTTTTTCAAAATCCTACATCCGCCTCTAGAAAACCAAAAACAAAACCTCACCTCATCGAAACTTGATAGCCGAGGAAACGTAAAAACAAGTCCTCCTTACACACATTACGTCAATCCAGCAAGTCTGCAATACAAGCGTATGTACAGCCTCAACCTTCCTATGTCAATATCCCTCCTACCTTCCAGCAGACCTCTTCAATGGAGAGTGAAGCTCAACTGGGTCTAAGTGGCAGCTTATCCTGGTTTAGTGGTCACTGAACACCTTTGTCCTCCGCCAGCCCTGCTGTGTGCTGCTGGTCATTATGTCCAGGTTGTGGTCACTCTATCTCATTCATCTGTTTGTTACACCCTAAGCCCAGATACTGATCTGGAAGCACTCAATGTGTAATCACAGGCTCACCTGCAACACTGTTGTACTGTAGTGCAGTACTCTGGGTCCGAGTTACACTCTTAGTGGCATCATAGTGTTGTATTCTGGTGCAGGGCTGTACTCTGAAGCTGTGTTACACTCTTAGTGGCATCATAGTTTTGTATTCTGGTGCAGGGCTGTACTCTGAAGCTGTGTTACACTCTTAGTGGCATCATAGTGTTGTATTCTGGTGCAGGGCTGTACTCTGAGGCTGTGTTGTATTCTAGTGACATCATAGTGTTGTATTCTAGTAACATCATAGTGTTGTATTCTAGTGACATCATAGTGTTGTATTCTAGTGCCATCATAGTGTTGTATTCTAGTGACATCATAGTGTTGTATTCTAGTGACATCATAGTGTTGTATTTTAGTGACATCATAGTGTTGTATTCTAGTGACATCAGTGTTGTATTCTAGTGACATCAGTGTTGCATTCTAGTGACATCATAGTGTTGTATTCTAGTGACATCATAGTGTTGTATTCTAGTGACATCATAGTGTTGTATTCTAGTGCAATGCTGTACTCTTGGGTTGTGTTATACTTGTCTAGATATTATAGTGTTGCACTCTTATGGTTTAAGTGTAGTATTCTATTGGTTTTAGGGGTGGTGGGGTAGCCCAGCAGTTAAAGCGTTTGCTGGTCACGCCAAAGGCCCGGGTTCGATTCTCCCCACGGGTACAATGTGTGAAGCCATTTCTGGTGTTCCCCGCCGTGATATTGCTTGAATATTGCAAAATGCGGCGTAATACCACATCCACTCACTTGTGCTTTTAGTGTTGTATTCTAGTGCAATGGTGTACTCCAAGTGCAATTTTAGTGCCTCACCGTAGTGCTGATGGTGTTGTCCTTGTCTGTTATGGGTGAACATGTACCCTAGTGTTGTTCTGATGTTCTGATGTTCTGATGTTCTGAAGTGTATCTCAGAGCCTTCTCTCATCTCACATTTTAATACTTTAATATGGATGAAAACCAAGGAACATTATTGAGACTACGAATATCTTGGAAGTTTTCTCTTATACCATGTGTAATATCAGTCTAGAATTCCTGCAACATCTAACCGAAGTTCAACGACAAAGACCCTTTCAGGATTCTATTCCAACCCTGAAACCAACCCCCACTTCATGCAGTGTTGCTCAACATTAGGTCAGAATTCAACAAAGAAAACATCACCAATCTTGACTAGAGTTTTTCCCATTCAAACCAAATGCCATTTGAATGATTCACACAAAACAACTGAGCTATTCAAGTGCCTCTCAATGCAAGCCAACAGCTTCCTCCCATCTATGGCTGTACAGGCCTGGATTGCCCAGCTATGTCCATGCTGACGGCTACATGATCTCTGAAATAAACACCCGGCTTAGCATGGAGTCTCCTTCTACTCAAAATCTCAAAACACGACTAAACTGTGATTAGAGAGTTACACACAATGGGATGTCACAGATTTGTAGTCACGCATTTAATCACACATTCAATCAGGTTGATTTCCCTACCTGCTGAGTCAGCAGATCTGAGTATTAAGGATAAATCCCTTCAGTGGTGTAAACAATTACAGCGGATTCTCCCCAGGGAGTTGATCTGTTGATAGCTGTGAAGACCATTGTGAAAGATTTCCTTGTAATTGATGTTTTAATAGCAGTTATGACTGAGTGTTGTTCAGTTGTTGTTAACACCTCACCCAGCAAATATTCAAGTTCAGAGCAAACAATCCAGTGATTGGTATTGTGACCAACAATCAACCCAGATAGAATGACCACGCCATCAATTTAGTGGCAATCAATTTAGTGGCAATTAAACGCTTCTGGGGACCTATTCCAGCTTAGATTAACCAGTGGGAAGAGAGTGAAAGAAAAGTGCTGTTCGAAATTTATATAAATTCAGTTTGTCATGTTCATCAGCTATGATAAGGAATGTTATAAAAATATGTTTACTGAAATCTTTCCTACAAACAAAAATGCCTGACTGGTCAGCAGCTGCTACCATATTTAAATTTCTTTTAAACTAATTTCTCAAATATTAAATATTAAATATTAAATGCTACACCACACCTTAGTATATTTCTTTCCATAACTGGTTCAGACATTTGTAACAGTTTGTTGCAAGGACCTGATCTAGTTTATTTTTATATGTGATATTAGTCAAAAGACTTAAAGAACACCCAACTTTTAATTATTGGTTCTTTAGTAAGTCTGTTTGACATGACTGATTACTGGCAACTGTGGTCATATGAAAAAATATGTTAACTTTATTTGAGTAATATATCTAAGTGATGAAGACCTAGACTGCTTCTGAGTGAGTGAGTGAGTGAGTGAGTTTAGTTTTACGCCACACTCAGCAATATCCCAGCTATATGGCGGCGATCTGTAAATGATCGAGTCTGGACCAGACAATCCAGTGATCAACAGCATGAGCATCGATCTGCGCAATTGTGAACCGATGACATGTGTCATGACATGCGAAACTGACCACCCGATCCCGTTAGTAGCCTCTTACGACAAGCATAGTCGCCTTTTATGGCAAGCACATGGGTTGCTGAAGACCTATTCTACCCCGGATCTTCACAGGTCAGACTGCTTCGGAGACACCCATGAGCAGTGTAGTGCTGGCACTCCCTGAAACAAACACTGGTACACAGACATAGACCATTTGTGCTTTCGACCTGACTTGGAACTTATCAATCCGTATCATGTCTCTGACGAAACACTGGTTTAAGTACACAGATAATTTTATGACAGGACAAATAGGAGTTATCAAAATTGTGGCGTTGTAAACCACCTGTTCAAACTTTGATAACCTGTACAGAAGGAAACGAATTATGAAGAGCGTTAACTAAACGTAATCCTCGTCGACTGAAGTGAAGTGCAGTGTTTGTCTTAACAGTTTCGTTATCGGATGAAATCTTCAAACACCTGCGTAGATTAACAAGAGAACACGAGATACAAAGGGTTAAGTCCTGGTGAGGTCATATCATTTCTACCTTCTGTTATCAAACAAAAAATTACATTCGCCCATTCAGAGAATAATACACATGATATCGCCTGGTTACCCAGGCCCATTCAATGCAATGTTACTACTACAACCGTCATAAGTCTGAATGAGAGTTACGATGACCTTAGCGCTAAGATCATCACATGGATTGGTGTAGGGTGTCCTTCTACAGAGCTATCTTAGATCTAAAACTGGGTTAAAGTATGGACAAAGAACCATCTCAACATTATGATCTCTTTGTGGTTTTGGTACTAGGAAGATCAGTGAGTGAGGTTAGTTTCGCTCCGCTTTTAGCAATATTCCAGCAATATCAGGACGGGGGACACCAGAAATGGGCTTCACACGCTGTACCAACGTGGGATCAAACCTGGGTCTTCAGCATGACAAGAAAGATTGAAGACAGGCACCATACATGGATCCCTGTATATATACTGTTCTATAACTGAGACTAATGAATTAATATTTACTCAGCAAACGGTCTTGATTGCAATTAATAATTCCATGATAATTCCCACAGCAACAAATAAACAAAGTCACAACATTGTGTCTAATGCCAGCTTGTTATTTCTTTACTGAAATCAACCTTCCGGACTAATTAAAAAGACACACCTCAAGGTATATCCATAAAACCCTGTATCTCGGCAACACAGTCCTGTTATTCTACACTGAAAGACAAACACACCAAACAGCAAGAATCCCTGGTATGGAACCTGCCGTCACTGCCTCCAGACATCTAAACATACCTTGATACTCCCAGCTCCTATGACCCCTGTGAACTTACTCTTGTTCCCAAGTCTTTCACCAAAGTTATAGCCTCAAACTACAATGCTGGAGAACCAATATCTTCTCCGACCACAACAATCCAAACTGTCCCATCACAATGTCCAGCCATGCATGGGTGGGTGAATCCTCTATCATATTAACATCAAAAGATATCATGTCAATATCATATTGAAAGCGTTAATGTCAAATAATATTTGGGGGACCAAGGTTTATTGTGTGCATGTCAAAAGACAGACATGACAACAATAGAAAACTTGTTACAAATTTACCAAATAATATTCACCTGTCAATGGCCAAGCTGTAGGTGTCTGTCATAGCCTTGTGAGTCTCAGTGTGTATAAAACTCCGTCACAATCAATATATGTGTTCCGTATGACAGGCACTATACACCCGTTGTTTTCACATGACCTATTAAACAAGGCTATATATAGGACAGGCAGGATATATATTTCATAACATGCCCGTAACTGAAGTAATACATGACTGCTGTTATCCAACGTATAGCACAACCATGTCGCTATTCATGAACTGAAAACTCAGGGTCAAAGAATAATCATGGTTAGTTTGATGTTTGGTCAAGAAAGTTTTGGCGACACCCTACGGACCATTCATACATTACAGGGCGGGGGAGGTGAGTCCTTAACATCTTTTGAGAAGTATATAAACTTGAGAAATTATTGTTTGCAGATCAAAAGCCACACATGGTACAGACAAGCAGTCTCAACTTTTAAACTTCAGGAAAAAGGTATGTATATATCAATGTGGCGCTGACAGTAGCAAAACACCGGAAATACCCCTTCAATGTGCCCAATCAATATAACTGTCTCATACACCACTAGTGCGTGTACTTTGAATCATACATACGTGCCTGTTGGTTTATCTGACTGTGAGGCACTGACCTACACTCCACAAACAACACGTTTCAGGGCCCCGACTCGCAAACTGATCTTAGTGCTAACACCACTGTAACTTTAATACTGGCTTATGACAGTTATAGACAATCGTAAATCTTAGTTTAACGACTTAGAACAGTCACACACAATCAGCCATGTCACAGAGCACAGCCACCTAACCCACAATCAGCCATGTCACAGAGCAGGACCACCTAACCCACAATCAGCTAAGTCACAGAGCAGGGCCACCTAATCCACAATCAGCCATGTCACAGAGCAGGGCCACCTAACCCACAATCAGCCATGTCACAGAGCAGGGCCACCTAACCCACAATCAGCCATGTCACAGAGCAGGACCACCTAATCTACAATCAGCTAAGTCACAGAGCATGGCCACCTAATCCACAATCAGCCATGTCACAGAGCAGGACCACCTAACCCACAATCAGCTAAGTCACAGAGCACGGCCACCTAATCCACAATCAGCCATGTCACAGAGCAGGACCACCTAATCCACAATCAGCTAAGTCACAGAGTCAGACAATCTATTCCAAAAACCACCAAGTCACACACCTCGACCATCCATTCCACAAAAAACAGAACAGAGTAACAGAACCTACCACCCAATCCAGAAGCAGGAAGTCACAGAACCATTACTGCCCTGAAATCCCAACCTGGTGAAGCAGTAACCAATCACACTTTCTGTTAAACACACAAGCTCAAGGTCATAGTCCATTCAAAACTTGCAACACCAAATTCAATAACTGATCGCTCCATAACGGCTGGTCAGCCAGTCATGTAATATGAAGTCCCTGCAACATTTATATCTACCTGGGTATATAATAACCACATTTATATCTACCTGGGTATATAATAACCACATTTATATCTACCTGGGTATATAATAACATTTATATCTACCTGGGTATATAATAACAAGAGCCAGCAGCCCTGGTGACAGATGGAGATACGGACTACTGTGCAACCTTACAACCAAGATAAGACAAGTGCATGAACACTCATTATCCACCCTCCCTCCTGTGCTATATAGGATGTATCCACACACTCCAGCTGACTGGACACACAGATAACCCTTGGCTTGCTGACAGTACAGGTGATATCTACTGGATATACCGGGATAAGACACCTGAAACTGTTGATGTTGTGACAACCATCTCATGTATCACATACCAAGCTATAGATCTGTATCAACACTTGTATCATCAGACAGAATCAAAACATCACGCTTAATTTAGTATCAGGATGGTTTTTTATGCATCCACAAAATGACAACCTTCTCACGGGACACAATAAAGAAAATCTCTACAAAATCAAAAACGAGAGTCAGGGACACGTACATCTTAAGATCAGATGGTTATAGTATTAAAGATCCACAAATAAATCTTCCTTTATATTTTGTACAAATCTCGTGGAAATCACATCAAACACATCCAAAAGAAGATACAGGCTTCCAGGAAAGTGCTTGGATGATCTTTGTACTAAAAAGATAAATATATGGTCCTACACATCTATACATTTACATAAAACCCAAAATTACAACCTTCTGACGGAACTTTCAAAGAGACAGCCTACAAACAAAATATAGGGTTTAGGAAGTTGAGTTTTGAAGATTAGACACTCACATATTGAACACATCCCCACAACTAAGCCCTATCATATCCCTAAAATTGACATGCTCCCCACACGAACCATAGCCAAAATCCCTACAAAAGAAAAAATAACAGAATATGAAATTTAGTCCTTAACATCCTAAATTCATGGTATTACAAATCAAAAACCTAAAACTTCCTTTATCCTTAAAACCAAAATCAAAGGAGCCAATGTCATCTATAAATATAACAGTGTAAAAATCTCACCTTGCAAATACAATACACAGAATTCTTAATAACAGAGCATGGCATCCCAAGGGGCCGTAGGACTCCCTAAATCACACCCTTCCTGCTTGTAGTGGACAATCGCGGGTACAACATGGACCTCGGAATCCCTAAATGAGAGGGCAAACATCGTCAGGTGGAGTCACAGTCCCACAATGCATCACAATACCCCCTGCATCAAGGCTATCACATTAGCCCCTAATAGGGTGACTTGGAACAGGGACCATCTCAAATGTAAAACTGGATTACCAGCTGAAGAATCTAAGCGAGATGATCAGAAAAAGGGTTCATACACTGTACTCCTGTGTGAGCAGAAATTTAGGTTTGACACACAATGCAATCTTTTAATGAGAAATTTAGGTTTGACACACAATACAATCTTTTAATGAGAAATTTAGGTTTGACACACAATACAATCTTTTAATCAGAAATTTAAGTTTCAGACACAACACAATCTTTTAATCAGAAATTTAGGTTTTACACACAACACAATCTTTTAATCAGAAACTTAAGTTTCAGACACAACACAATCTTTTAATCAGAAATTTAGGTTTTACACACAACACAATCTTTTAATCAGAAATTTAGGTTTTACACACAACACAATCTTTTAATCAGAAATTTAAGTTTCAGACAATACAATCTTTTAATCAGTACGCTAACACAATATTTTAACCCATAAAAGAGTACTTTCATGGAAACATACAGCAAGGGTCCATT
Source organism: Haliotis rubra (assembly GCF_003918875.1). Lineage (NCBI taxonomy): Eukaryota > Metazoa > Mollusca > Gastropoda > Lepetellida > Haliotidae > Haliotis > Haliotis rubra. The sequence goes on from NW_025767591.1 coordinate 166,429, forward strand.
TATTTGTTACAGTTTTCTAAAACTGATGGACATGTTACTTTTTTGGGAACAGATTCACACATTTCTTAAATCCCAATTTAAAAACATTTTAGCCATCAAATAAAATATTGTATGTTTACTAAATGACATCCCTTCTTCTCTGTGATAGTTAATAATTTCTTGTTTGATTAAGGGAATATATAATTCAAGGAACAAAATAATAATTAATTTTTATTTTTCAATGCAATAATGACAAAAATACTACCATATTTTAAATTTCAACATGCCCAATTTGGAAAATAACAGCAGAATGAAAGAAAATTGTCCTATTCAAAAACCCTTTTGACATTATAACCAAGTTTGCTGTTGAGATGTCCCCCGCCCGGCCCTTGTTCTGCTCCCTGAACCCGAGCTGTCATTAACCCCTTCACTGTAAACACCAACTGAACCATGCTGTATTCACGGCCCTTCTCAATCTCCCAACTGCCTTGATGAGGTCGCTCTGTATTTATCAGCTGATGAAGTGATCAAAAGCAGCCTAATCAAGGAGCCTTTGAAGGACATGGGTTGGTCTGATAGCCCTGCTGGGAGGACAGAGGGAGGAGTGGGAGGGGGGTGGTCTGACCCCTGGCCCTTTATGGTGGAGGGATGGTGCATTCATCCAGAGGAATTGCTCCAGGGCAGGGCTTCGGGTGGAAAGGGGTATTAAACATCTGTGACCCTTCAAATTTTAAAGACCCTCGTCATGTCTGGGTCAGTGTGAATTTGAAAAGATGGGTTGTCGTGGTTTTTGATTTATCAGATAATGTCAACACTTGAAAATTTAAGGGTAGCCTGGTTTAATTTTAGGACTTTGGGAGAATGAAGAGATGCTATCGACACTCTTTTCAACTGAAATAGAAAATGAAATTTTCACTGATGTTTGAATAAAAGGTTTGAGACTTGAAATTCCTGTCCGCTTTCACAAAGGTTACATAGCATATTGACACTGCCGTACCTAGAAACTTAATATATCTCAATAAAGGAGTGAGTGAGTGAGTTTAGTTTCACGCCGCACTCAGCAATATTCCAGCTATATGGCGGCGGTCTGTAAATAATCGAGTCTGGACCAAACAATCCAGTGATAAACAGCATGAGCATCAACCTGCGCAATTGGGAACCGATGACATGTGTCAACCTAGCCAGCAAACCTGACCACCCAATCCCGTTAGTCGCCTCTTACGACAAGCATGGGTTACTGAAGGCGCATTCTAACCCGGATCTTCACGGGTATCTCAATAAAGGAAAGTTTTGGGCTGACAAATACTAAAATTCATTTTCCATTTCTATGAATGATGTACAATTCCAGCCTACAAATAAATGAGGGTGATAACATCCAGGGATTGCAGAACTATCCACTCTTTCATTACAAAATCTTAAGCACTTGCAATGTCACTGCAATGAGTGGTCATGAAAAGATAATCAGTTGCCTTGGCATTGTAACCAGTTGTCATGGCATTGTAACCAGTTGTCATGGCATTGTAACCAGTTGTCATGGCATTGTAACCAGTTGTCATGGCATTGTAACCAGTTGTCATGGCATTGTAACCAGTTGTCATGGCATTGTAACCAGTTGTCATAGCATTGTAACCAGTTGTCATAGCATTGTAACCAGTTGTCATGGCACTGTAACCAGTTGTCATGGCACTGTAACCAGTTGTCATGGCATTGTAACCAGTTGTCATGGCATTGTAACCAGTTGTCATGGCATTGTAACCAGTTGTCATGGCATTGTAACCAGTTGTCATGGCATTGTAACCAGTTGTGTAACCAGTTGTCATGGCACTGTAACCAGTTGTCATGGCATTGTAACCAGTTGTCATGGCACTGTAACCAGTTGTCATGGCATTGTAACCAGTTGTCATAGCATTGTAACCAGTTGTCATAGCATTGTAACCAGTTGTCATGGCACTGTAACCAGTTGTCATGGCACTGTAACCAGTTGTCATGGCATTGTAACCAGTTGTCATGGCATTGTAACCAGTTGTCATGGCATTGTAACCAGTTGTCATGGCATCATGAACAGTCGTACGTGACGTCATCTTTACCAACAGCATTCTTCATAGTATCTGGAAAATTCTGGCCGCTTCTTAACAACAATTCATACAAAATGAGTACAAAAATGTCAGAACAAAACAGACATAAGTAGATTATGATGGCAATCAGAATATTTGTAAAATCGTACCTTTCTAAAACATAAGATTCCAAAGTTTGTACTAACCTTGTAAAATTATAAATTTGAACACAACCACCAATGACTATGTTCACAGCATTGCCGATCAATGTGTCATCACAATACAATTCAGGCAATCATGTCAACATTAGTAATTTTTGCCGTCAGTAGCAAAATAGTTAATCCTCAATCTCTAATATACAAGCAGAATCTGTCACTGGAGATTAGGGCTGTTCATAGCTGCCGAAGACAATGATAAGCTACCCACAATGCTCTCTGTTGTGTGTGCCCGACTTGGAAAGCGATATTGTCTATGCCTCGGAGCAAACTGTGTCACTTCATACAGGTGTGATTCCATTACATGTCACAGAAATGTTTGTATCGGAAGCAAGTCAGATAGCAGCATGTAATGTAATTTTAAACAGGACCTAAAATGTTTAGGTTTTATGTAACACACAATACCACGCCCTGTACCACAACAAATTGAGAATGGACACAAATAATTTACAGTTATAAACACTTGACATGGGGGTTAAATAGAGTATTGCCATTTGAATAATTACAACTGAGCACAATTGCAGATTGTATGTGTATACAAGACTTTATTTCCATTCTGACTTGCCTGGACAAGTTCCTCATGTATAAAAATGGCTATTCCGAGACTACTCTCTTTGTGCACAATGCTCATAATAATTTGTCTCAATGATTCATTTAAATCCTTTGATCCAAGGTTAGGTCACGGTGACCCTATCCTGCTTATTGTGAAGTATCAACCCTACTTATTACTGATATATTGACATTTCTTATCAGGTCACGACGACCTTTCAACATTACAAGTATGCATTTAAACACTGCCATAACTAACTGAAACAACAGACTTTAAGTGTTTTGAACCACAATATTTTTACAAACATTGATCCAGTTTCATTCTTTGTTTAATAGTTTAATAGTAGCTCAAATTTAACTTCTATACTACAAATGCTACAACATAATAAATTAACAATATACTCATGGAAACAAATAAGGGAACACATGCAAGTACAAGTTTTCCTTTTTTCTTTTCCAGGTTTCTTCACAAGGTATGTATTGCACTGTGAGTTAAATTCTGGAAATAAATAAAGGAACACTTTTACTTTCATGTGTTCCCTTATTTGTTTCTATGAGCATATTTCAAAAGACAGAATTATGATTTGGCGGGATGAGAAACATAACACCCAGCAGGCACCTGGAGTCACATACTCCCCATGGAGTTGAGACTACAACTGACATGACCAGGGGGGTAATTTCACAAGCTTTGAGCAAGCGTTGTGTGGAGTCTCGTGCTACGTAAACATCCTATTATCATTTAATAATCCTGTCCTCATATTTACCTTTGTCGTCATAATCTCCGAAACGTCCCAACACATCGAAAAGCATGCTCAGGTTTAAGGGTATCCAAGTCTGTCAGCAGTGTAGCAGCATGGTGTTGCAAGTTTAAACCAAGTCTCTACATTCCTTCTCTCTCTGACCTGCTAAACGCTTGAAACACTGACCGTGAGTAAAGCACTTCTTGGTGAATTTAAGCACGCTTTCACGTACACCACGTTTTTTCATTGAATTAAATGAGCAAACAGCGAAGGAGCTCTGTTACTGCCGACAGACCCACATGGTTTTTAACCCGACAAGAGGGGTTACAGGGCATCGCTGATAGGACTAAGACTTAAGCCACGCTAGTCATTAAGTAGCATCACAAATTTATGCCGATAAGCAAATCCAGTTTCTGTAGGAGTGAAGACATACCTTTCCTCAAAATGTTTGCATTTCTGTACAACATGTTAAAACTTATTACAGATCTACAATAAACAAGAAGTGCCATCGATATACTCATCTTATATCATGTATATGATTACAAATCTGTTCTCAGGAAATTAACCTCATTCAATTTATCCATCTCTTTCTTTAATGTTCCTTCAGTCTGTTAGTGTATTCATCAAAAGAACACCTGAAATTGATTTATTTGTTTTGGGCTTAAAAGCTTTAAATCGTTATATTGGGGGATTGAAAAAAAAAGTATTTATTCAAAACAAAACTTTTCAAATTTTTACCAGTATAGCTTTAACTTGAACCATCGCCCATGTGCATGTTGTGCTTGTATTATGAACGACAAAAGTGCAGAATGGGTGTGTAACACGACGTCTCAATTGAGTGAGTGAGTGAGTATGGTTTTACGACGCTTTTAGCAATATTCCAGCAATAACCACTAGGCTACCCAACCCCATGACGTCTAAACAGGGCTAGAACTAGGATGAGGAACTGCTGCTCATCGTATCTAAATATAGGGTGCTCTTACCATCGGCCATGAGAAATGTCGTCATGATATGGCTGAGATATTGCCTCACTCACTCACTCCATGAGAAATGTTTTGACAATCTGATCCTGCATATGAATGTTGCAGAGTGAGTGAGTGAGCGAGTTTGGTTTTACGCCGCTTTTAGCAATATTCCAGCAGGGGACACCAGAAATGGGCTTCACACATTGTACCCATGTGGGAAATCGAACCCGGGTCTTTGGCGTGATGAGTGAACGCTTTAACCACTAGGCTACCCGACCGCCCTCGCATGTTGTAGACAAACCAAGACTAGAATCAGGACAAATGTGGGATTTCTAGCCCTGATCACAGGATCCTGTTTTGTCTAAGGGACATTACTCTGCACTGGTTTTTTGCCACCTACATCAGCCAGACTACCAATTCCACTATCACTTCCCAGAGAAAGCATGGGGCACCAATTATTTACGGAAGCTTTTCTCTCAATGTCAAGAACTAAAATGTAAATGAAACAAGTTGATACTGGATCTTTAACTCCCATTTAAAATGGCAACATGGTAAAAATCTAGAACATGCAAAGGACTTGTGTAACTAGCTTGTGAGACCTCCTTGTTGTTTACACTCCATATATCTCAAGCCATTCCAGACTGTAGGCCTTTCTACAGGAACAATAAGCTTGTGTTTACTAGAACTACCTCATGAATATTCATGTTTCATGACCCTGCATATTAATTAGACTTTGGAGTTTACACAGCGATGCCCCTACAAAGCTTTGATCAAAGAGGTTTGAGATAGAGCTGCATTTGTAAAATAATGAATAGATCAACCCAATTACAATAAATCAGCGTGTCAACTGGCCTTTTATTAAAACACAGGGAAACCTTTCCTCAACCTTCTTTCAACTTGTGACCTGTGGAAATTCATTGACATATTGTCACAGAACAATTCTTCTGTAACTATTGTATTACCTTATGAAAGAAACCAATTTTCAACCATCTGGTTGTTCTATACATAAGCTGATAGACAATCTGTTCATCTCCCAAATAACAAAGTTCACATTCAAATTGGTTTCAACCAATTAAAATGACATATGTCAAAAGTTAGTATGTTAATGATATATACTAATAGGTGTAAGCAAGTGACATATATTTATACTGCACTTGAGAATTATTTTTTATTATTTTATTATTATTGGATATTTCTAGCGCACATATCCACGCACTAGTGCATGCTCAAGGCGCTGGTAGTTTTTCCCTTGACCATTGGATGTCAATCTCAACGGCATTTCTTATTATCAATCTCATCTCCCTGGGGAGTATACAACTCTTGCAGCCACTAAGCGCACCGAGTTATTGCGGCTTTCCCATCCGTACGATGGATTAAGTGTACATGTAACACTGATTATTCTATTTGGAATACTTCAAATTCTATTGTTTGATTCAATTTTCATGGTTAGATGAATAATTTAAACGAATTAGTATTAAGGTGAATATCACTGAGTAGGACTCGGAGTGATGTCCTGTGCATATGTACACAATACCATTAATGAAAACCTGTAGTAGTAATGAGGTTGGTTGATTGTTGTATGAACGCTGCACTTAGCAATATTCAAGCTATATGGCGGTGGTTTGTAAATAATCAAGTCTGGGCCAGACAATCCAGTGATCAACAGCATGACATCAATCTACACAACTGGGATACGATGACGTGTGTCAACCAGGTCAGTGAGCCTGACCACTCGTTAGTCACCTTTCATGACAAGCATGGGTGGTGAAGACCAATTCTAACCCGGATCTTCACGGATGAGCTGTAATGAGGTGAAACTTGGATTAAGCTTGCATTTAAGATTACTGCAAGATTACAGCAACATGCATGCACTTGTAATCCCAGTGTGGACGAACGCTGGTTTAAATATTTCTGGCCCACTCAGATACCATACTCAGACACAGTTTGACATGGTTGCCCCTCTCAGACACAGTTTGACATGGTTGCCACTCTCAGACACAGTTTGACATGGTTGCCCCTCTCAGACACAGTTTGACATGGTTGCCCCTCTCAGACACAGTTTGACATAGGTGCCCCTCTCGGACACAGTTTAACATGGTTGCCACTCTCAGACACAGTTTGACATGGTTGCCACTCTCAGACACAGTTTGACATGGTTGCCCTTCTCAGACACAGTTTGACATAGGTGCCCCTCTCGGACACAGTTTAACATGGTTGCCACTCTCAGACACAGTTTGACATGGTTGCCACTCTCAGACACAGTTTGACATGGTTGCCCTTCTCAGACACAGTTTAACATGGTTGCCCCTCTCAGACACAGTTTGACATGGTTGCCCCTCTCAGAGCCTTATGGTTGCCCCTCTCGGACACAGTTTAACATGGAGACTTCACTCAGGCACATTAGATGATGAGCAGTCCTTTTATTAACCTCCTGCAGCGGAGTGGAAGGCAGGGCAACAACAAGTGCCAACACGTGGTCCTGTGCACAGAGCGCAGGTCACGAATCAGTTGAAGTTAAGCAACAGCGAGCTCGGACAGTCCTTGGATGGGTCACCGTGTTTGACAGCTTGACTCCTGAATGTTTCTAGGACGTCAGTACTGCCCCACAACGAAGCACATGTTATACATGTAGTCAAACCTTAGGCAAGTGAGTTTGTTCAAAATTGCCTCTGTTTCACCCAGCAGAAAATGGGTACCCGGTTGGATAAAGTCATGTGACTATAACCTTCTAGCGCCTAACAGGCAGCTTGGGTTATCCGGGGTAATAATAATCAGGGTGTTAGCGCTTAGAGCATGCTTTGTTGCATGGAGATTAGCGCATTATAAGACTTCTCATTATTATTATTATTATTATTAACTATTACTGGCAGTGAGGTCTTTTCATATGACGTCGCCAGGGATCAACGATGGGAAGTGTTCTCCAGGATAGGTGTTCCATCCTCCAAACCAAGGACATGGACCAGTTCAAGACAAGCGCCAGGTTAATAAAGTTCCTCTGAACATCCATGACCGACACTTAAATTTGTAGAATAATCTCTAACTCAATAAAAGTTTACAGCACGTTACCAGAGAAGCGTTCATAAACAGACGTACATGTATCTTGTTTCCAGCCAATGGAGAAGCAGCCATACATCACTTTCACCTGACAGTTGTTGGCAAGGAAAAGTCCATCGTACCCCAAATGGGATGAAAATATCTTAAAACTGAAATATTACCCCGTGTTTCAAATTACAATGACTGCCAATGAGTCAACCATTTTACTCATTTTCAACAGAAAATGTGGAAAGTTTCCAGTGAGGGGTCATTTTGATATTTTAACCATGTCGACTAGTCATAAGGAAACTAGTTCCTGGTTCCTAGCAGCCCCTGTCATTAAAAGAAGCAACTTATTTGCAAACTTGCTGAAATATTAAATAAAATTATAAGTCAGACTGTAAAATACCTACATAATTACAGTTAATTCATTAACTATTAAAATTAAAATTATAACTAGCATGTAACTTTAAAATTAAACCATGATACTCATGCAACTGATGATATTCATTATGCTACATAATGGTTGCATCTGATAACAAGGCCACATAATTGGGAGAATAAGTTATTATGTTGCTTTGAACAAAAACAGAGCAATTTGACAGCATGGGACACAAGGCATGTCCTTCACAAATTGTACCCATGTGGGGAATCGAAGCCAGGTCTCAGAAATACAATGTGGATGTTACATAAATCTAAATCAATCCCTGGTTATAGTGCATCCTCATCAACAAATACTCCAAATTTGAGTCCAATCAGACGACGTAACATGCCATGAACCCGCCGCATTTATCACTGTAGGTGTCAAGCATGTGTTAAGGTGTCGCTAACACCTTAAATAAACCTGTAACACTGGACCAGTAATGAGCCGTGGCTAATTTCCGGCTGAATTGCTGGGCACGCTGGCACTGGTGTAATGTTTAAACATGATCACTGGAATTCAAACAAGTTTGTTTTCAGAGTGAACACCTGTTTGTTGAGTCATTAATCTCCACTGATCTGTAAATGTGACATGAATTTCAGCGATCCCAAGGGGGTGAACAGAGTTGCCTAACTTGTCACAATCGGTGTTTTGCACGCTATTAAGTCTCCAGGCCATGACAACTCTGTTTTGAAAGACACCATTTTTTTCTCTACGTAACATCTTATTTCAGTTTGATGGTGACTTTAAATCAGGTAAATTTGACCAAATTTGATTACCGTTATGATTTAAAAGGGGGGAAGTAAACCATTTTGTTCTGGGGGGGTAGAGGGGGGCATGAATTTTTTACACATGTACTAAGGGACGGTTCATAATTGATGGCTAGGGGGGTGATGATGATTTTTATGGAGAAGCATGTACAATGTGAATGACCCCCCTAAAATTTATGTACAAAATAAGTGACCCAGCCTGCATGTCATGTCCAAAATCAGTGACCCCCCTTCCCTTCCCATAACTTCTAAGTATAATTCTAAACATAATTTTATGTACAAAATTGCTGACCCCCCTCTAGTACATGTGTACAAAATTGCTGACCACACCCTAGCTCCCCAGAACAAAATGGGTGACCCCAGCTTAACATCATCATCACACACACACCCACACCGCACACCATGCCATAAATTATGAACAGTCCCTAATGGGGGTCTTCAAGTTTGTACACGAAAATATATAGAAAACTATGCTTACAAATTATGGGGAGGGGGGCGGGGGTCATTGATTTGGACATGACATGGGGTTACTTACTTTCTACATAAATTTCTGAAGGGGGGCATTCATGTTGTACATGCTTCTCCACAAAAATCATCATCACACCCCCTTGTCATAAATTATGAACAGTCCCTAATTAACGTCAGTGGAACACACAGGTGTAAAGCCATCACATGACAAGATATCAAATGCATCTTAGTTTGTTGTTTAATGCCGACCTCATCAATATTGCAGTAATTTGAAGGCAGCCTGATAATGATCCAATCTGGACTAGAATATCCTGTGATTGACATTATGAACATGAAGATATACAATTGGGATACGATGAGATGTCTCAAATTGGTCAGAAAGCCTGACCAACCAATCCAATTGCCCCCCTCTTCCATGATAAGCATTGGTAGCTGAAGTCTGGTTCAAACCAGGATATTCACCAGGGTGATATTTTTTAAATATTTATGGGCAATAAATATTCCAGTGATCCTGATGATGGCTTGATTTAGCCATTAAAACGTGCACCAGTGCAGGTAACAGCAACTTGATCCTGAAAATGCAACCTACATTTCATGTGTACTTGCACCCAGTCAATGTCAAATTTTAACAATGTTTTGTCCAACTTACTTGACTTGAATTTACACAGCAGCGATCTTTGACACAGTCTCTGCCTCCATTACTGAAGATTAATATTTACCCAACTATAATGTCATCTCTAATCCTAGAGTTCTATATGTGGGGTTTGTCATGGTATCCTTGAGTGAGTGACTGAGTGAATGAATGAAGGAGTGTGTGAAGGAGTAAGTGAAGGAATGAGTGAGTGAGTGAGTGAATGAAGGAGTAAGTGAAGGAATGAGTGAGTGAGGGAGGCTGACACCACTTAGAACAGTATTCCAGTTATGTCAGTTATGTGATTGTCGGCCTAATGTGGTTGGAGTGATGCAGTTCTCAGACAGATACTGAGTGTCTTATCTTGCTTTTAGCAATATTCCAAGAGCATAGCGTAGCCGATGCAGTAATATTGTTTCATGGTGATCATGTTATACCATTACTTTGTTTATGGTATATGTAGCGCATATCATCCCTTCCCAGCATGTCTAATCACATGGCCAACAAAGGCCTCACAAAACAATCCTGATAATTATACTCGTGCATTGACATTGTATAACAAAAGGGTGTCATTGATTTGTCAGCTGAGGACCAGGCTGAGAACCAGAACATCAAAAAGTATCACAATATACATGATAACATAATACCATGTTGACTGTATACAGACAAAACATTCCAGTCAAGACCCAAAATTCATCAATTTTATACCATATAAACTACACAGATCCTCTAATCTTACTAAATGTAAACATGTCTGTGGCAGTGACGTCCTAAATATCAATATCCATAAATTTTCATCAACGTAGTATAAACAGTTTATCGCCTGCAATGACAACTCCATATATATCTGCCTTACACACACTCTGATCTGACTAAGAAAGCTTTCCTCCTCTGTTAGATGGTTACAGTATATATTTCCTGTTGTCATAAATCAAAATTAATTTTATTAATTTTTTTATACAAATATGTCAAGAAAGGTAATTTGTCATTAAGGAGTTGCACGTCTAATAGCTTCACATAGGAACAAACGATAAATGACACTTTTAACATGAATTGAAATCAAAGGAGATAGATGTATCTCTGAATGCAGCCATTGAGACGTGCTAACATTGACCTGCATGCGATCAGTCTAGCTAGCGTCGTCTGTCAATAATATCCGTTGTCGCCCGATAGCCTGAAATTGTCTAAAGGCAAATAAAGAAAAGGACATATCTTACCAGATTCAAAACACAGTACTGGAACAAAAACATATTGATCACATTAGATATCAAACTGTGAGTCTATCGTGAGAAACATATCCAACTGTGACAGACAACGAACCACTTTGCCGTACCCCAGGAAACTTTCCTTGCCAACATTTCTCAGTCGCACCTGTTGAACGAACTCCACACGCGAGCCGCACGTGCTTGTAGAGCGTCCGAGGGGCTAATTTGGACCATGATATTCAAATACACTTACCAGTTCGAACACAGAGCCAAGGGTCCAGTGTAACCCCGCTTCGATATCGCCGAAAACAAACAGGTGAGCGACTGTCAACACTCTGAAAGGTAAACTCCCAGCGACGCCATGCTAGACTGATTCGGTCACGTGACCACGCTAAAGGTGGGCGGAAGTAGTTAATATCGTAAATCATGATGGACAGGCGGCCTGCTGAGATCAAAAGCGCCGCCTGTTGATTGGGAGGTACTGATTGAGACATTTGCCAGTTATGGCGTGCTATGATGCGTTCAGAGATGGAAATGTTTTGGGGCAATGAGGCCGATATTTGTTTACATTGCCCTGAAAGGTATTGACACCGGGAAACAAACGGCAACGATTTCCTGATAGTATCTTGCTAACAACAAGACTGTCTCTAGCTGTGTGGGGGCCTGTAGCTAGGTGTCAAGTGTGCGATATGTTTTCGCGTGATAAGATTATACATTCTAATCACAACCAATCAGTGTTTCGCTCGATGATACAGTTTCAATTTTTGTGATTTTCAACACGACTGGTAGACCTAGGAGAAAGTGTGTTACACATGTTAAAGAGCTGGTTAATAAGCCGGTCTAGGTTAATCTGATATTTCGATAACCACATCCCTCAGATGTTGGTAAGGAAGCAGGCTTCTTTAATTATGATGCTAAAGGTTATCGTATCAGCTGTCACATCGTATGATAAAGCGTCTTCATCTTCTTAGAAGTGTAGAGAAGTGTTTTAAAAGATGTTGGGGGCGAGTTTTTTACAAAAGGTACAGGCTTTATAGCTTAATAAGTATATCATCATCAGCGTTTTAATTTTAAACAAATTTAGTGTAACTTGATGAAACGTAATATTTTTTTGTATCTGTAAGTGAATATAACTGAAGTGCAAAGAAATTATGCCTCTCGGCTGATTTTAAATGTTTGATTTTTCAGCTGAAATGGGGTTTTTAAAATGGTTTATTACATGGTTATTTATTTAATTTAAAATTCAAATTAAAAAACAACATCGCAAAATATATAACCGCTTACACGATCGTTATCTTAGTCCTCTCATCTTTGACAGTCAGGCACAAGTTTAAAATATTTGACACATGGTCAAATTCATTTCTTAACCAAGTCTTCACTAAACATATATTTCATGCAAACTTTCCCAACCAAAGCTTTTTTAGGATGCTTGTTTGTACACCCTCACAGATATGTATGATGGTGTTTTACCCATACTCAAATATAACTACGGTTGTTTCAAAGTTCAGTTCTATAAACGACAAACTCGGTAAAGTTTCTTTTTCCCCCTAGTTTATATTATATACATGTCGGGCTATGTTTTGTTTGATACTCATTATGAAAACTGCATGATAAATTTGGTGAAGATGAGACGTGGATATGAAATGTACCGTTTGTTGTGAAGCCGTATTTGATTCGCAGTTAGAAATAAACTTATATCTCGTTTTTACTTTGAATTTCTGAACTTGCATCGGAGGGTCATTGAGTCTAAAATATTCATAGAAAACAAAATCATTAAATGTATAAATGAATACAAATCTGAATGTGCGCTTTCAATTTCGCCGGGATATCTCTGATTTATGGCCTGTGAGCTTGATATGAGCTGTGTGGCTGACTGTCTTGTGTTCCATTGTATTTCCTTCGCTAATATCTTAAATCGAACATGGAAATTCAGACCCAGAGAAACGCCCTTACATCGAAGTTACGTTCTAGATAATTGAAATCACAGCTGCAAGGCAACCCGAAATGTACTACATTTTTAAATTATATATTCAAGAATGTCTTTGAAGCTATTATTTCTTTCCTTTATGTCTTCGTTTATAGGCGCAAAAATAGCATTATGTTTAAAATCTTTACTTTTTCGTATCTGTTGCCGATACAGTCGACGTATAGAATATGAATTTATTTTGCTCATAGAGAGGCCGTGTGATACCATTTATATACTATGGGCAGACATTTCGCTTTCTTGGAGTTATTTGGATAGTCTCTACTTTAGTACTGAAATCGTCACTGGGTATTGATTGCAAACATTTAGATTTGTCCAGAAAACATTAAATCGAATATTCGGGTTTTGCGATTGTCTGTTGGTAATACCGTGGAAAGAAGTCTGTCCAAAATCACTGTGTTGGAAAGCACCCGATTTGCCCGTGCACCGTTCAGGTTCATAAATAGCCTGGTTATTGTACAGCTGCATATGTATTGTATAATTCTTTATACACTGGTGTGAGAAAGTGAAGAGGGCTGATTTCCCCCCGTAAACTGTATAGAAGGCACTAGGGTCTCGAGAATTGTTTTGTTAGATGCATTTGGTCATTGGGTGTTTGTTTCTATCCAAGGGAGGTAAGTGACGAAGGCGCGAATGGAATCACCACCTGGCAACGTTCAAAGGTCCGTGGCGACAGCGGTGCGAAACAACAAAAGCACGTGGACAAGGAATCGTCTCAGTTGCCATAACAACAATAGACGCCTTGTCTGAGGTGCCGTGGCGAGGGTATTCGTTGATTCAAACCATCTGTGTAGATACTTTAGAAAATTGGCGCTAATTTAAAACTTCCTTTCTGAGTCGCAAAGTGAAAGTTAGTTCTCTTTGATGCGTGTATGAAATGGTTAAGACATTGAAGCAGTATGGCGAGGCTGGCTAGTTTGATACAAAGATAGTTTGATGCAGGCGTTAGTTATTAAGTCTGGGATAATTAGTAGGTACTTGTAAACATTGTAGGCCCATACCGATACTTCGTTGAAGGCTATGAAGTACAACATAAAGACGTTTATAACATGTTTGTGTCTGCGAGTTTAACGGAAACCGTGTATACCATGCATGCTAGTGATATGATTTTTGTTTCATTGTTCAAATGTCTCAATAGCCAAGCTCCAAAGTATCTGTCTGACCTGATCAACCCAACCGAAATCTCCGATCTAAAAATCTTAATACTTAGCAGTAGGCCCTACTGGAACTGGCGCTATATAAATCTTTCATGATGATGATGATGATGATGATGATGATAAACGTAATTGCAGGAGCAGAATCTGCAACTTGATCCGTGCGTGAGCTCAGATCTCTAGTCCCCTCTGTGGTGTAATGGGTGGAGTGTCTGTCGGAGAGAGGAAGGTTGGACGGTCGATCCTGACCGTATCATACCAAAAGACTTTAAACGATGGTACTTAAGTTTCCCAGGCCTGCGTTCCGACTAGAATGAAGATAAGTCGGCGAGGAATCAGTGTCTGAGCAGGGTACCCACGTCGTCACGTCATCGATGTGGCCGGCACTGTATAGCCGGTATCTGTCCCGTCTCCCACAACAAGCTTACGCATACACACACACGCACGCACGATATGCGTCGCTATTTAAGTGCAATAATCTCGAACGTGACGTAGCCCCCTTTCACTACACTTTATCTGGATCTCAAAAGCCACCCAGACTGACTTTATTACCCCAGCCATGTTTAACCTCCAGCCTAGTCTGTCTCACAGTCCCTGAACCACATTATTTTCCCTACTGCCAAGCCCTCCCTGCAATGTAGTCTGTCTCACAGTCCCTGAACCACATTATTTTCCCTACTGCCAAGCCCTCCCTGCAATGTAGTCTGTCTCACAGTCCCTGAACCACATTATTTTCCCTACTGCCAAGCCCTCCCTGCAATGTAGTCTGTCTCACAGTCCCTGAACCACATTATTTTCCCTACTGCCAAGCCCTATCTGCAGTGGTGCTTAAAGCCCTAAATAAAGCAAGTCTAGATTTCCCGAGGGTTCTGAATCCCTGGTCTCGCTGGGTCTTCTTTTCAATTTAAATGGGCTTGTCTGTTACTATCAAAATTATATATATTCAGAGACTAAGCATTAGTCTATCTCCAGCCATATGTGCAGCTGCAATGAACACGGCGCTATACTAGCCTCTAGCCCGCGCCAAGTTATATAATAGCCAGGCACCTATTGAGCTTTGATTTAAAAAGCTGGTTAGGTATTTATATTTTTGATGGGACAAACGACACGGGAAATATACAGCGTTTAGTCCGATGTATGGTCTCTCTTGTTGGAGGGTGTGTTTTGTGTTTAGTCCGATGTGTGGTCTCTCTTGCTGGAAGGTGTGTTTTGTGTTTAGTCCGATGTATGGTCTCTCTTACTGGAAGGTGTGTTTTGTGTTTAGTCCGATGTATGGTCTCTCTTGCTGGAGGGTGTGTTTTGTGTTTAGTCCGATGTATGGTCTCTCTTGCTGGAGGGTGTGTTTTGTGTTTAGTCCGATGTATGGTCTCTCTTGCTGGAGGGTGTGTTTTGTGTTTAGTCCGATGTATGGTCTCTCTTGCTGGAGGGTGTGTTTTGTGTTTAGTCCGATGTATGGTCTCTCTTGCTGGAAGGTGTGTTTTGTGTGTAGTCCGATGTATGGTCTCTCTTGCTGGAAAGTGTGTTTTGTGTTTAGTCCGATGTATGGCCTCTCTTGCTGGAAGGTGCGTTTTGTGTTTAGTCCGATGTGTGGTCTCTCTTGCTGGAAGGTGTGTTTTGTGTTTAGTCCGATGTCTGGTCTCTCTTGCTGGAAGGTGTGTTTTGTGTTTAGTCCGATGTATGGTCTCTCTTGCTGGAAGGTGCGTTTTGTGTTTAGTCCGACGTATGGTCTCCCTTGATGGAAGGTGTGTTTTGTGTTTAGTCCGATGTATGGTCTCTCTTGCTGGAAGGTGCGTTTTGTGTTTAGTCCGACGTATGGTCTCTCTTGCTGGAAGGTGTGTTTTGTGTTTAGTCCGATGTATGGTCTCTCTTGTTGGAAGGTGTGTTTTGTGTTTAGTCCGATGTATGGTCTCTCTTGCTGGAAGGTGTGTTTTGTGTTTAGTCCGATGTGTGGTCTCTCTTGCTGGAAGGTGTGTTTTGTGTTTAGTCCGATGTGTGGTCTCTCTTGCTGGAAGGTGTGTTTTGTGTTTAGTCCGATGTGTTTAGTCCGAGTCTCTCTTGCTGGAAGGTGTGTTTTGTGTTTAGTCCGACGTGTGGTCTCTCTTGCTGGAAGGTGTGTTTTGTGTTTAGTCCGATGTATGGTCTCTCTTGCTGGAAGGTGTGTTTTGTGTTTAGTCCGATGTATGGTCTCTTGCTGGAAGGTGTGTTTTGTGTTTAGTCCGATGTATGGTCTCTCTTGCTGGAAGGTGTGTTTTGTGTTTAGTCCGATGTATGGTCTCTCTTGCTGGAAGGTGTGTTTTGTGTTTAGTCCGATGTATGGTCTCTCTTGCTGGAAGGTGTGTTTTGTGTTTAGTCCGATGTATGGTCTCTCTTGCTGGAAGGTGTGTTTTGTGTTTAGTCCGATGTATGGTCTCTCTTGCTGGAAGGTGTGTTTTGTGTTTAGTCCGATGTATGGTCTCTCTTGCTGGAAGGTGTGTTTTGTGTTTAGTCCGATGTATGGTCTCTCTTGCTGGAAGGTGTGTTTTGTGTTTAGTCCGATGTATGGTCTCTCTTGCTGGAAGGTGTGTTTTGTGTTTAGTCCGATGTATGGTCTCTCTTGCTGGAAGGTGTGTTTTGTGTTTAGTCCGATGTATGGTCTCTCTTGCTGGAAGGTGCGTTTTGTGTTTAGTCCGATGTATGGTCTCTCTTGCTGGAAGGTGCGTTTTGTGTTTAGTCCGATGTATGGTCTCTCTTGCTGGAAGGTGTGTTTTGTGTTTAGTCCGATGTATGGTCTCTCTTGCTGGAAGGTGTGTTTTGTGTTTAGTCCGATGTATGGTCTCTCTTGCTGGAAGGTGTGTTTTGTGTTTAGTCCGATGTATGGTCTCTCTTGCTGGAAGGTGTGTTTTGTGTTTAGTCCGATGTATGGTCTCTCTTGCTGGAAGGTGTGTTTTGTGTTTAGTCCGATGTATGGTCTCTCTTGCTGGAAGGTGTGTTTTGTGTTTAGTCCGATGTGTGGTCTCTCTTGCTGGAAGGTGTGTTTTGTGTTTAGTCCGATGTATGGTCTCTCTTGCTGGAAGGTGTGTTTTGTGTTTAGTCCGATGTATGGTCTCTCTTGCTGGAAGGTGTGTTTTGTGTTTAGTCCGATGTATGGTCTCTCTTGCTGGAAGGTGTGTTTTGTGTTTAGTCCGATGTATGGTCTCTTGCTGGAAGGTGTGTTTTGTGTTTAGTCCGATGTATGGTCTCTCTTGCTGGAAGGTGTGTTTTGTGTTTAGTCCGATGTATGGTCTCCCCTTGCTGGAAGGTGTGTTTTGTGTTCAGTCCGATGTGTGGTCTCTCTTGCTGGAAGGTGTGTTTTGTGTTTAGTCCGATGTATGGTCTGTCTTGCTGGAAGGTGTGTTTTTTTGTTTAGTCCGATGTATGGTCTCTCTTGCTGGAAGGTGTGGTTGTTTTAGTCCCATGTATGGTCTGGTCTCTTGCTGGAAGGTGTGTTTTGTGTTTAGTCCGATGTATGGTCTCTCTTGCTGGAAGGTGTGTTTTGTGTTTAGTCCGATGTATGGTCTCTCTTGCTGGAAGGTGTGTTTTGTGTTTAGTCCGATGTATGGTCTCCCTTGCTGGAAGGTGTGTTTTGTGTTCAGTCCGATGTGTGGTCTCTCTTGCTGGAAGGTGTGTTTTGTGTTTAGTCCGATGTATGGTCTGTCTTGCTGGAAGGTGTGTGTTTTTTGTTTAGTCCGATGTATGGTCTCTCTTGCTGGAAGGTGTGGTTGTTTTAGTCCCATGTATGGTCTGTCTTGCTGGAAGGTGTGTTTTTGTGTTTAGTCCGATGTGTGGTCTGTCTTGCTGGAAGGTGTGTTTTTGTGTTTAGTCCGATGTATGGCCTCTCTTGCTGGAAGGTGTGTTTTGTGTTTAGTCCGATGTATGGTCCTCTTGCTGGAAGGTGTGTTTTTGTGTTTTAGTCCGATGTATGGCCTCTCTTGCTGGAAGGTGTGTTTTGTGTTTAGTCCGATGTATGGTCACTCTTGCTGGAAGGTGTGTTTTGTGTTTAGTCCGATGTATGGTCACTCTTGCTGGAAGGTGTGTTTTGTGTTTAGTCCGATGTATGGTCTGTCTTGCTGGAAGGTGTGTTATTTTTGTTTAGTCCGATGTATGGTCTCCCTGGCTGGAAGGTGTGTTTTGTGTTTAGTCCGATGTATGGTCACTCTTGCTGGAAGGTGTGTTTTGTGTTTAGTCCGATGTATGGTCACTCTTGCTGGAAGGTGTGTTTTGTGTTTAGTCCGATGTATGGTCACTCTTGCTGGAAGGTGTGTTTTGTGTTTAGTCCGATGTATGGTCTCTCTTGCTGGAAGGTGTGGTTGTGTTTAGTCCGATGTATGGTCTCCCTGGCCGGAAGGTGTGTTTTGTGTTTAGTCCGATGTATGGTCTCTCTTGCTGGAAGGTGTTTTGTGTTTAGTCCGATGTATGGTCTCTCTTGCTGGAAGGTGTGTTTTGTGTTTAGTCCGATGTATGGTCTGTCTTGCTGGAAGGTGTGTTTTTTGTTTAGTCCGATGTATGGTCTCTCTTGCTGGAAGGTGTGTTTTTGTGTTTAGTCCGATGTATGGTCTGTCTTGCTGGAAGGTGTGTTTTGTTTAGTCCGATGTATGGTCTCTCTTGCTGGAAGGTGTGGTTGTTTTAGTCCGATGTATGGTCTGTCATGCTGGAAGGTGTGTTTTGTGTTTAGTCCGATGTGTGGTCTGTCTTGCTGGAAGGTGTGTTTTGTGTTTAGTCCGATGTATGGCCTCTCTTGCAGGAAGGTGTGTTTTGTGTTTAGTCCGATGTATGGTCTCTCTTGCTGGAAGGTGTGTTTTGTGTTTAGTCCGATGTATGGCCTCTCTTGCTGGAAGGTGTGTTTTGTGTTTAGTCCGATGTATGGTCACTCTTGCTGGAAGGTGTGTTTTGTGTTTAGTCCGATGTATGGTCTCCCTGGCTGGAAGGTGTGTTTTGTGTTTAGTCCGATGTATGGTCTGTCTTGCTGGAAGGTGTGTTATTTTTGTTTAGTCCGATGTATGGTCTCTCCTGGCTGGAAGGTGTGTTTTGTGTTTAGTCCGATGTATGGTCACTCTTGCTGGAAGGTGTGTTTTGTGTTGAGTCCGATGTATGGTCACTCTTGCTGGAAGGTGTGTTTTGTGTTTAGTCCGATGTATGGTCACTCTTGCTGGAAGGTGTGTTTTGTGTTTAGTCCGATGTATGGTCTCTTTGCTGGAAGGTGTGGTTGTGTTTAGTCCGATGTATGTTCTCCTGGCCGGAAGGTGTGTTTTGTGTTTAGTCCGCTGTATGGTCTCTCTTGCTGGAAGGTGTGGTTGTGTTTAGTCCGATGTATGGTCTCTCTTGCTGGAAGGTGTGTTTTGTGTTTAGTCCGATGTATGGTCTGTCTTGCTGGAAGGTGTGTTTTTTTGTTTAGTCCGATGTATGGTCTCTCTTGCTGGAAGGTGTGGTTGTGTTTAGTCCGATGTATGGTCTCTCTCTTGCTGGAAGGTGTGTTTTGTGTTTAGTCCGATGTATGGTCACTCTTGCTGGAAGGTGTGTTTTGTGTTTAGTCCGATGTATGGTCTGTCTTGCTGGAAGGTGTTTTTTTTTGTTTAGTCCGATGTATGGTCTCTCTTGCTGGAAGGTGTGGTTGTGTTTAGTCCGATGTATGGTCTCTCTTGCTGGAAGGTGTGTTTTGTGTTTAGTCCGATGTATGGTCACTCTTGCTGGAAGGTGTGTTTTTGTGTTTAGTCCGATGTATGGTCTCTCTTGCTGGAAGGTGTGGTTGTGTTTAGTCCGATGTATGGTCTCCCTGGCCGGAAGGTGTGTTTTGTGTTTAGTCCGATGTATGGTCTCTCTTGCTGGAAGGTGTTTTTGTGTTTAGTCCGATGTATGGTCTCTCTTGCTGGAAGGTGTGTTTTGTGTTTAGTCCGATGTATGGTCTGTCTTGCTGGAAGGTGTGTTTTTGTTTAGTCCGATGTATGGTCTCTCTTGCTGGAAGGTGTGTTTTGTGTTTAGTCCGATGTATGGTCTGTCTTGCTGGAAGGTGTGTTTTTGTTTAGTCCGATGTATGGTCTCTTGCTGGAAGGTGTGGTTGTTTTAGTCCGATGTATGGTCTGTCATGCTGGAAGGTGTGTTTTGTGTTTAGTCCGATGTGTGGTCTGGTCTTGCTGGAAGGTGTGTTTTGTGTTTAGTCCGATGTGGCCTCTCTTGCAGGAAGGTGTGTTTTGTGTTTAGTCCGATGTATGGTCTCTCTTGCTGGAAGGTGTGTTTTGTGTTTAGTCCGATGTATGGCCTCTCTTGCTGGAAGGTGTGTTTTGTGTTTAGTCCGATGTATGGTCACTCTCTTGCTGGAAGGTGTGTTTTGTGTTTAGTCCGATGTATGGTCTCCCTGGCTGGAAGGTGTGTTTTGTGTTTAGTCCGATGTATGGTCTGTCTTGCTGGAAGGTGTGTTATTTTGTTTAGTCCGATGTATGGTCTCCCTGGCTGGAAGTGTGTGTTTTGTGTTTAGTCCGATGTATGGTCACTCTTGCTGGAAGGTGTGTTTTGTGTTGAGTCCGATGTATGGTCACTCTTGCTGGAAGGTGTGTTTTGTGTTTAGTCCGATGTATGGTCACTCTTGCTGGAAGGTGTGTTTTGTGTTTAGTCCGATGTATGGTCTCTCTTGCTGGAAGGTGTGGTTGTGTTTAGTCCGATGTATGTTCTCCTGGCCGGAAGGTGTGTTTTGTGTTTAGTCCGCTGTATGGTCTCTCTTGCTGGAAGGTGTGGTTGTGTTTAGTCCGATGTATGGTCTCTCTTGCTGGAAGGTGTGTTTTGTGTTTAGTCCGATGTATGGTCTGTCTTGCTGGAAGGTGTGTTTTTTTTGTTTAGTCCGATGTATGGTCTCTCTTGCTGGAAGGTGTGGTTGTGTTTAGTCCGATGTATGGTCTCTCTTGCTGGAAGGTGTGTTTTGTGTTTAGTCCGATGTATGGTCTCTCTTGCTGGAAGGTGTGTTTTGTGTTTAGTCCGATGTATGGTCTGTCTTGCTGGAAGGTGTGTTTTGTGTTTAGTCCGATGTATGGTCTCTCTTGCTGGAAGGTGTGGTTGTGTTTAGTCCGATGTATGGTCTCTCTTGCTGGAAGGTGTGTTTTGTGTTTAGTCCGATGTATGGTCTCTTGCTGGAAGGTGTGTTTTGTGTTTAGTCCGATGTATGGTCTCTCTTTCTGGAAGGTGTGGTTGTGTTTAGTCCGATGTGTGGTCTCTCTTGCTGGAAGGTGTGTTTTGTGTTTAGTCCGATGTATGGTCTCTCTTGCTGGAAGGTGTGTTTTGTGTTTAGTCCGATGTGTGGTCTCTCTTGCTGGAAGGTGTGTTTTGTGTTTAGTCCGATGTATGGTCTCTTTTGCTGGAAGGTGTGTTTTGTGTTTAGTCCGATGTATGGTCTCTCTTGCTGGAAGGTGTGTTTTGTGTTTAGTCCGATGTATGGTCTCTCTTGCTGGAAGGTGTGTTTTGTGTTTAGTCCGATGTATGGTCTCTCTTGCTGGAAGGTGTGTTTTGTGTTTAGTCCGATGTATGGTCTCTCTTGCTGGAAGGTGTGTTTTGTGTTTAGTCCGATGTATGGTCTCTCTCTTTCTGGAAGGTGTGGTTGTGTGTTTAGTCCGATGTGTGGTCTCTCTTGCTGGAAGGTGTGTTTTGTGTTTAGTCCGATGTATGGTCTCTTTCTGGAAGGTGTGTTTTGTGTTTAGTCCGATGTGTGGTCTCTCTTGCTGGAAGGTGTGTTTTGTGTTTAGTCCGATGTATGGTCTCTCTTGCTGGAAGGTGTGTTTTGTGTTTAGTCCGATGTATGGTCTCTCTTGCTGGAAGGTGTGTTTTGTGTTTAGTCCGATGTATGGTCTCTCTTGCTGGAAGGTGTGTTTTGTGTTTAGTCCGATGTATGGTCTCTTGCTGGAAGGTGTGTTTTGTGTTTAGTCCGATGTATGGTCTCTCTCTTGCTGGAAGGTGTGTTTTGTGTTTAGTCCGATGTATGGTCTCTCTTGCTGGAAGGTGTGTTTTGTGTTTAGTCCGATGTATGGTCTCCCTTGCTGGAAGGTGTGTTTTGTGTTTAGTCCGATGTGTGGTCTCTCTTGCTGGAAGGTGTGTTTTGTGTTTAGTCCGTTGTATGGTCTGTCTTGCTGGAAGGTGTTTTTTTGTTTAGTCCGATGTATGGTCTCTTGCTGGAAGGTGTGGTTGTTTTTAGTCCGATGTATGGTCTGTCTTGCTGGAAGGTGTGTTTTGTGTTTAGTCCGATGTGTGGTCTGTCTTGCTGGAAGGTGTGTTTTGTGTTTAGTCCGATGTATGGCCTCTCTTGCTGGAAGGTGTGTTTTGTGTTTAGTCCGATGTATGGTTACTCTTGCTGGAAGGTGTGTTTTGTGTTTAGTCCGATGTATGGCCTCTCTTGCTGGAAGGTGTGTTTTGTGTTTAGTCCGATGTATGGTCACTCTTGCTGGAAGGTGTGTTTTGTGTTTAGTCCGATGTATGGTCACTCTTGCTGGAAGGTGTGTTTTGTGTTTAGTCCGATGTATGGTCTGTCTTGCTGGAAGGTGTGTTTTTTGTTTAGTCCGATGTATGGTCTCCCTGGCTGGAAGGTGTGTTTTGTGTTTAGTCCGATGTATGGTCTGTCTTGCTGGAAGGTGTGTTTTTTTGTTTAGTCCGATGTATGGTCTCTCTTGCTGGAAGGTGTGTTTTGTGTTTAGTCCGATGTATGGTCTCTCTTGCTGGAAGGTGTGTTTTGTGTTTAGTCCGATGTGTGGTCTCTCTTGCTGGAAGGTGTGTTTTGTGTTTAGTCCGATGTATGGTCTGTCTTGCTGGAAGGTGTGTTTTGTGTTTAGTCCGATGTATGCTCTCTCTTGCTGGAAGGTGTGGTTGTTTTAGTCCGATGTATGGTCTGTCTTGCTGGAAGGTGTGTTTTGTGTTTAGTCCGATGTGTGGTCTCTCTCTTGCTGGAAGGTGTGTTTTGTGTTTAGTCCGATGTGTGGTCTCTCTTGCTGGAAGGTGTGTTTTGTGTTTAGTCCGATGTATGGTCTCTCTTGCTGGAAGGTGTGTTTTGTGTTTAGTCCGATGTATGGTCTCTTGCTGGAAGGTGTGGTTATGTTTAGTCCGATGTATGGTCTCTCTTGCTGGAAGGTGTGTTTTGTGTTTAGTCCGATGTATGGTCTGTCTTGCTGGAAGGTGTGTTTTTTGTTTAGTCCGATGTATGGTCTCTCTTGCTGGAAGGTGTGTTTTGTGTTTAGTCCGATGTATGGTCTCTCTTGCTGGAAGGTGTGTTTTGTGTTTAGTCCGATGTATGGTCTCTCTTGCTGGAAGGTGTGTTTTGTGTTTAGTCCGATGTATGGTCTGTCTTGCTGGAAGGTGTGTTTTTTGTTTAGTCCGATGTATGGTCTCTCTCTTGCTGGAAGGTGTGGTTGTGTTTAGTCCGATGTATGGTCTCTCTCTTGCTGGAAGGTGTGTTTTTGTGTTTAGTCCGATGTGTGGTCTCTCTTGCTGGAAGGTGTGTTTTGTGTTTAGTCCGATGTATGGTCTCTCTTGCTGGAATGTGTGTTTTGTGTTTAGTCCGATGTATGGTCTCTCTTGCTGGAAGGTTCGTTTTGTGTTTAGTCCGATGTATGGTCTCTCTTGCTGGAAGGTGCGTTTTGTGTTTAGTCCGATGTATGGTCTCTCTTGCTGGAAGGTGCGTTTTGTGTTTAGTCCGATGTGTGGTCTCTGTTGCTGGAAGGTGCGTTTTGTGTTTAGTCCGATGTATGGTCTCTCTTGCTGGAAGGTTCGTTTTGTGTTTAGTCCGATGTATGGTCTCTCTTGCTGGAAGGTGCGTTTTGTGTTTAGTCCGATGTATGGTCTCTCTTGCTGGAAGGTGCGTTTTGTGTTTAGTCCGATGTATGGTCTCTCTTGCTGGAAGGTGTGTTTTGTGTTTCACGCTGCTCTCACCAGTATTACAACTGTATGTCATTGATCTGTATAAATAACTGAATCTGGCGAAAACAATCCAGTGGTTGACGTCTTGACCATCGATCTACGCAGTCGGGTTACGATGACCTGCATCGGCCAACAAGTCTGTACATTTCACTAGGGCTGGGACGGTACTCGAATCCGGGTCGGGTACAGCTGGAATCGAGTCCTATTTCTGGGAATCGAGTACCCGGAAATGGAGAGAATTCTGTAATGGCAAGGGCAGATAGTAACTTGTCTTTTTCATTATTGACGTAACACACATTTACATCATTGGTGTTGTCCGATTAATGGAGGTTATTATTACCGACTGTAATTTATCTGCGCATGAGCAGTGAGTAGTCAAGTTACAGTAACAGCGGGAACGAAATGTTTATTTTAACGAGCAATGTAAGCAATGGTGTTACTCATATTGGTTGACCAGACGTAAATTATATAGCTTGAGATCATTTTTAATGTCTTGTTGCCACCCTTATAAGTTTTCTATTATAATCTCTGTCAAATCGTGATTGAATATTCAGAAAGTTGACAGAAGCGTTGTATTCCTTACATTTCCGGGTACTCGATTCCGATTCGGGTAAGTACATGCGGGTACTCGATTCCATTTTTTCCTACCCGTCCCAGCTCTACATTCCACCTTGTTGATCCCTTCTACAACAAGCATGGGTTGTTCAAGACTCATTACAATCTGGATCTGCACGTGTTTTCCTTAAACATTTCAACAAGAATTTCTCCTTATGGAGTGTGTAGAAAGTGATTTCCATCGTGGCGTGTTCAAACCACGTGTTTCCTTAAGTTTGTGAGTCTGTTAGTTTGGGTCGATGACTACCTTTAAAGGTATCCTGTGGACTACTCCATACTGTAATAGTAAGGGTGCTGTATTGGACTTCACAAACTCAACCAGCGGTTGTACACGAGTATACACAGATAATACGCTCTAATACTTTTAATTGATACAAATTATGCCAATGTGACACAAATATGTAAACTACCCTATATGATAATGGTTAGGAGCTATTCATCTGTATAGTAAACTTCGCCTCCGTCACCATCAGCTACAGCAGTTACATCAACGTAATTTACGATGTGGAGAATTACTCCTGCGACCAATTTCAGTCCTAGGGTTATCTAGGGTCGTTCTTTCTCAACATTAAAAAAAGGTAATAACAGACTTTCCTAAAAAGATATTATTCAAAGCAATTTTCTGTTAGTTATGTTAGTAATAAATACAAGCACCTCGGAGCGTTTCGGGTTAGAACTACGTCAGTTTAACAAATGTTCATCTTTTAGTATTTTAGTACCTTTGAAGCCAGTCAGTATCAAGAACATTAAAAACCTTAGTGAGACCTCACTTATTTAGTGTTGTCTTGAAAAGCATCTATTCAAACTTTTCAGGAATTTTTTTTTAATAATGTGAAGGAATATATTTCTGCAATATATTTGATGATTTGAGAGTTTCATTATTTGTTACAACGTAATGCCAAAAGGTAAATGTTTCCGGTGAATTTGAATGAGTTTTGGCCTGATCATCATGCTGTAAGTGCCTGACAATGATTGAACAACGGAGTTCACGGATGAGTGTCTATGGGTAACATCGTCACAGAGCGTTAGCTAATGACCCCAGTCAGTTCAGCAGATGGTCAAGTCATGAGTGGTCAATAAACGCTCATCTTGACCTCTTACATCATCACCTTTGGGCGTTCCCATTTATAGCCCAATCCCCTAAGCCCTCTTAAAACCGAGAGGGAGTTTTATAAAGGACAAAACCTGTAAAACGGCCATCTTGAAACTGACATCAACACGAGTCCTGTTTTTGTGGAATGTGTCAAAACATACTCACAGGCTCTTGACGCTATCTTAATCTCGCTTGTTTCGTAATTGATTCATTGAATCGTCAGAGTGACAGTTTTTGAATAAATTTGATGAAATCAGACAGAGGTCAAAGTTTGATTAAGAGTGTACTCAGAACGAGGGGCAAGGGTCAAGGGTCAAGACTGAGGCTTTAGATCTACAATGAATAAAGGAACAACGGAGAACAAAATACATTTGGAGAAGAGAGGAAAGAGTTGAGTATAATCCCCCTTTGGACCAGACATTCTTATGTATATCAGCAATTCGGGCTCATTTAACAATTCCAACAGACCGTTTCACATTCTCGGGTCCGGGGAATGGTTTTCGAATTCTTGATTTACATCAATCTGGAAAAAGAGTCGCACTCACAAAGACGAGAAGTTATTGTCAAGAAATGTATCAGTACAATGTATTATACTTTCCAAATTCTAAAATGCCACTCAAACAAGTATTCTGGAAATAAGAACTGCCTTAAAGTTAATTTTCGCTGGACACTTGTCGGATGGCAAGAAATCATGGGGTTTCGTTAAAAGAAACAACGTCTGCGGAGTCTTACTAATTCACACGAGCACGGAGAACGTCCACTTGTATACTCTCTCTCCCTCTCCCTCTCTCTCTCTTTCTCTCTCTCTCTCTTTCTCTCTCTCTCGTTCTCTCTCTCCCTCTCCCTCTCTCTTTCTCTCTCTCTCGTTATCTCTCTCTCTCTCTCTCTCCTCTCTCTCTCTCTCTCTGTCTCTCTCTCTCTCTCTCTCTCTCTCACTCTCTCTCTCTCTCTCTCTCTCTCTCTCTCTCTCTCTCTCTCTCTCTCTCTCTCTCTCTCTCTGTCTCTCTCTTTCTCTCTCTCTCACTCTCTCTCACTCTCTGTCTCTCTCTCACTCTCTCTCTCTCTCACTCTCTCTCTCTCTCTCTCTCTCTCTCTCTCTCTCTCTCTCTCTCTCTCTCTCTCACAATGAATATATTACTGAAAGAGGCGTGAGTAAATGACATCGACAAGTGTGGGTTTGTGTTCATGGAAACCCGGTACAACTATGTTGTTTCAGTGTGGGTTTGTGTTTATGGAAACCCGGTACAGCTGTGTTGGTTCAGTGTGGGTTTGTGTTCATGGAAACCCGGTACAACTATGTTGGTTCAGTGTGGGTTTGTGTTCATGGAAACCCGGTACAACTATGTTGGTTCAGTGTGGGTTTGTGTTCATGGAAACCCGGTACAGCTGTGTTGGTTCAGTGTGGGTTTGTGTTCATGGAAACCCCGTACATCTGTGTTGATTCAGTGTGGGTTTGTGTTCATGGAAACCCGGTACAACTATGTTGGTTTAGTCTGGGTTTGTGTTTATGGAAACCCCGTACATCTGTGTTGATTCAGTGTGGGTTTGTGTTCTTGGAAACCCGGTACAGCTGTGTTGGTTTGGTGTGGGTTTGTTGTTATCTACTTGTCGATGTTATTTACTCAGAGAGAGAGAGAGCAAAGAGATTTTACAGCAACTTCTGTCATTGTCGGTGGCTGTTTGTTGTTAAACGCCACAATATGACGGTGGTCAGTTTCCAATCTGGACCAGACAATCCAGTGATTGACGTTATGAGCATCGATTCAATGGGGATACGAGGGAATACATCTACCAAGTCGGTAGTAAGACCACCTGATCCCGTTTGTCGCCCCTAACGACAAGCATAGTTACAATTGTAAGTAGCTGAGGGCCATTTGAGACCCAAATCTGCACGGTCGTGAACTGTAACTTTGTGATAAAGCATCTCGAATTTTGTCAGAACATAGTTTGATTGATTTTGTTCTAAATATCGAAACTTTATCAGTATTTCATTAAGTTTATATTGTTGTGAAAAGATTATTGTTTGTTGTTTAACGCCGCACACCGCAATATTCCAGCTATATGGCGGCGGTCTGTAAATAATCGAGTCTGGACCAGGCAATCCAGTGATCAACAACATGAGTATCGACCTACGTACATAGGATACGATGTCATGTGTCAACCAAGTCAGCGAGCCTGACCACACGATCCCGTTAGTCGCCTCTTACGACAAGCATGGGTTGCTGAAGATCAGTTCGAACCCAATCCCGTTAGTCGCCTCTTACGACAAGCATGGGTTGCTAAAGACCAATTCTAACCAGATCTTCACGGGATCTAACCCGGATCTTCACGGGTACACTTTGTATGAATATTCAGCATGTTCCGAGACGTTTTGTCCTTCAGCTGTAACAAGTAATCCAGCAACAGTGCCTTAGGACTTCATTTTATTGTTCAGGACATGCAAACCTACGGAATCCTAGAGGGGACACAAAAACAAGGAAATGTTATAGAAAAGAACAAATACACGACATGGTGTCGCCTGCTGGTGCTCTATATAACATTTTTGATGTTTTACCCAAAGGCGACGATGCAATATCTAACCGTTGTAATATACTCATGGAAACAAATAAAGGAACACATGAAACTACAAGTGTTCCTCTATTCCTTTCTCCACAAGCTTTGCATTGCAATGTGGGTGAAGTTCTTGAAAAGAATAAGGGAATACTTGTACTTTCATGTGTTCCCTTATTCGTTTCCATGAGTATATTACAACGGTTAGATATTGATTGCACCGTTGCCCCATCTAAAATGCGCAGTAGCGACAATGTATCCCTTCTTGGATTCCATTATTAGATGTTCCAGGTATTAACACTTGACACGCTGTTAACAAATGAAATTAAGTTTGGCACCACATGGTGCATCGTTCATCTTGTAGTTGTAGCGTTTTATCAAGTCCATGCAGTGTTCCGAGGCAGTGCTTGGCTGTCCTGGCGCCCAGTCACTGTAGGCGATCTCTGTTGCCTCACCCTCCCAAGCCCATTTTCCCCCTAGACGGAGGTCAGTGGCCCCCACGAAGTAGTAAGTACCTGAGAACAGAAAGCGAGCGGAATATATACTGAGTAAACAAAAAAACTTCACAAATGTAATTTGAAATTTAATGAATAATTTTTCTCTGATGATACATCTATGTATCCGAAATGGGATCCCTATCTTTCGACTCTACAAAAACGTTAGCAAAACCCACTCAAACCCATCCATTCGTCGTGCAAATGACGTTAGTGCCAAATCAGGTTTTGCACGTGCAGTCGATCTCGTGATCTTCGCATCGAAGTTTTCTTCATATGCACGTGTTTGCATTGGCCTCAAGAATTGAAAAAACAACACTTTTAAACCACAGTTCTAACGGTACTTGAAATGCCACGATTGTCAAATGTGCAACGTGAACGTGCCGTTGGCATGTTGCAAGCGGGAAGATCAGTTATTGACGACGCAAGAGCAATGGGATGCAGCCGTCGTACTGTGTATGACTTGCGAGGTCGTCTACAACAAACTGGCACCACTTCTGATCGCCCAAGGTCGGGTCGTCCACGTGTGACGTCACGAGCAGAAGACCGTCAAATCGTTCTACGTCACCTACGTGACAGATTTCTGCCGGCTACACGAACCAGGGCTGAGATGTTTGGAGGTCGACTGTCCTCACAGGCCATTCGAAATCGGTTGCGGGCTGCCAATCTCTATTCTCGACGTCCATATCGTGGGCCAATATTGACGCCGTTTCATCAACGTCAACGTTTGCTGTGGGCCCAACGTCACCTCCGATGGACCCAGAGAGGCTGGAATCGAGTCGTCTTTAGCGATGAATCCAGGTTTACCCTCAGATTCACGGACGGCAGGCATAGAGTCTGGAGACGACGTCGTGAACGGTATGCCAAATGTTGTGTACAGGAAGTCGACAAATTCGGGGGCGGAAGTTGCATGAGGTGGGGTGCTTTCTGTGGGAACAACCGTTCCCGACTTGTGGTCATCCCTGGAAACCTCACAGCTGCTGCTTACCGCGACCAGGTGCTCACCCCCGATCTCGTTCCTTTCATGGCGGCTCACGGCCCAGGTCTACAGTTCCAGCATGATAATGCTTGGCTGCATACCTCGATGTTGATACGAAATTTCCTTCAAAACGCTGGAATCAACGTCATGGACTGGCCATCGAGGTCCCCTGACCTTAATCCAATAGAGCACGTTTGGGATGCACTTGGGAGAAGGCTTCGTGGTCTTAGGAACCAGCCTCAGAATTTGCATGAACTTGGCGCTGCCTTGCAAGAGCAATGGCGCAGAATCCCCAACCACGTGTTCACAAGCATCAGGCAGTTGACGAGGAGACGGTGTTTGGCAGTAGTGAATGCGCGGGGCGGCCAAACACGATATTGACCTGAGAAATTTCGCATTTTTATTCTTGTGACTTGACATTCTGTATACCCATGTTGTGGAACGGCGGTGTAGCCTAATGGAACTGATTATGGCACTGTCAGTGTATCGAGTACATCACACAGATCTCAGCAATGAAATAATAACAATTTAACCATCTTACCATCTCTTGTTCTTTTATAATGCCCTGAAGAAAGAATGTGCAGTTTCTTTTTTGACTCAGTATATAACAAAATGTGTGTCTGCATATATGGGCGTGCGTTCGTGTGCGTGTGTGCCTTTGACTGAGTATGTGATATATGCCCGAAAGAAACGAGGTGTGTGACGCTTGAAAGTTTGGTGAAACTACTGGCCCTCGTGTCCTTGCGAGGTTTAAAGATGTTAAGAAAAATATTTTAAAATTAAGATGACCCCCTACTTGATTTGCTTCATAATGTATTGTACTGTGTAGCATTTCGAGTCGGAGGTCATCTCAAGTTTTTATTAATGTTTAATCTTCGCAAAGACACGAGGGCCTGTGGGTGAAACCCACAGGCCTGGGTATGGTGCTCACAAAAGTAGAAACACAACGATAACGAAACGGGATTTGAACCTATAATTTCAGGTTCCTAGCCTGCCAAATGGACACAACCCTGCACATCGCCTTGCACGACTGGGCACCCGTGTTCCCAAACATCACTATACCGGCAGAGGGAGTTTCTCGTTGTGAGCCGTACTCCTTATTTCCATCTGTCAATAACTGTGTTAAAATGTTCTCCATCCGCTCTACTTATGACAGTGTACATCATGCAGACATGCGTGACACTATGGGCCATGCAGGCTAGCACATGCGCACACGCACGCACGCACACGTGCATGCATGTCGCTATTGTTTGCACACTAGGGCGCGTTTCCCCCCGCCTTTTCAAACTACGAATTTTTCAATGAAACTCTTCATGACGGAAAGATCTCAGATAATTACATGTATAAGAAAAGAATTGAGATCAGAAACTTTCCACAAAATCAAAAGCAGAGCCGAATGTAGCTTTCCGTCCTTATCATTAGCATATGTTAATGATCACTATCACATGGAGATGGTACCAGGGTGCCGTTGTACAAAGCGATCTTAGCGCTAAGGTGACCGTAACTCGCATACCTT
Source organism: Haliotis rubra (assembly GCF_003918875.1). Classification (NCBI taxonomy): domain Eukaryota; kingdom Metazoa; phylum Mollusca; class Gastropoda; order Lepetellida; family Haliotidae; genus Haliotis; species Haliotis rubra. The sequence goes on from NW_025767591.1 coordinate 197,744, forward strand.
AACATACTCGTAAGGTAGTCTTAGCGCTAAGGTGACTGTAAATCCCATACTTTAACATAGACTTAAGGTAGTCTTAGCGCTATGGTGACCGCAACTCCAACACTTTAACATACACTTACGGTAGTCTTAGCGCTATGGTGACCGCAACTCCCATACTTTAACATAGACTTACGGTAGTCTTAGCGCTATGATGACCGCAACTCCAACACTTTAACATAGACTTACGGTAGTCTTAGCGCTATGGTGATCGCAACTCCAACACTTTAACATACGCTTACGGTAGTCTTAGCGCTAAGGTGAGGGAACTCCCATACTTTAACATAGACTTACGGTAGTCTTAGCGCTAAGGTGACCGCAACTCCCACACTTTAACATAGACTTACGGTAGTCTTAGCGCTATGGTGACCGCAACTCCCACACTTTAACATAGACTTACGGTAGTCTTAGCGCTAAGGTGACCATAGCTCCCATACTTTAACATAGACTTACGGTAGTCTTAGCGCTAAGGTGACCGCAACGCCCACACTTTAACATAGACTGACGCTAGTCTTAGCGCTATGGTGACCGCAACTCCCACACTTTAACATAGACTTACGGTAGTCTTAACGCTATGGTGACCGCAACTCCCACACTTTAACATAGACTTACGGTAGTCTTACCGCTAAGGTGACCGCAACTCCCATATTTTAACATAGACTTAAGGTAGTGTTAGTGCTAAGGTGACCGTCACTCCCCTACCTTAACATAGACTGAAGGTAGTCTTAGCGCTAAGGTGCCTGTAACTCACATACTTAAACATAGACGGAAGGTAGTCTTACCGCTAAGGTGACTGTAACTACCATACTTTAACATAGACTGAAGGTAGTCTTACCGCTAAGGTGACTGTAACTACCATACTTTAACATAGACTGAAGGTAGTCTTACCGCTAAGGTGACTGTAACTACCATACTTTAACATAGACTGAAGGTAGTCTTACCGCTAAGGTGACTGTAACTACCATACTTTAACATAGACTGAAGGTAGTCTTACCGCTAAGGTGACTGTAACTACCATACTTTAACATAGACTGAAGGTAGTCTTAGAGCTAAGGTGACCATAACTACCATACCTTAACATAGACTGAAGGTAAGTCTTAGCGCTAATGTGACCGTAACTACCATACTAGCATGGTAAAGGAACAACGGTTGTGCGAAGATCATTGTATACTGAACCGCAAAAGAAACGTCACAGCGATAGAGGTTTCTTAAAACACACACTTTAATTCGCTCTAATTAACAATCAAAACAGATGACAGTTCAATTTTGACAATTATGCATGGTTAACACATTTTCACACCAACAAAATCACCAAAAAATGGTACCATTAAGATACCTCCATGGGCATCGATGACGGCTTTAATTCGCTCTAATTAACAATCAAAACAGATGACAGTTCAATTTTGACAATTATGCATGGTTAACACATTTTCACACAAACAAAATCACCAAAAAATGGTACCATTAAGATACCTCCATGGGCATCGATGACGGCGTTGCATCGTCTGTACATGGAATGAATTAGCCGGTTGGTGAAGGCCATATAATAGGCACTTGGGTCCATACTCTGCTAAATACCTGATCGAAACCAGCAGCAGTTGTCGGCCTTGGTTGGAGGTCATTCAGCCTTCTTTGATTCTCGTCCCAAATGTGTTCTATTGGATTTAAATCCGGACTGAGTGCAGACCATTGTAGGGTTGGGATGCCATGTTGTCTTAGGGAGCCCAATGAAGCCCTGGCTTTGGGGGCACGAGCGTTGTCTTATTGGAAAATGTGATTTCTGTGACGTCAAAAATGTGGTACAACGTGGGGTCTTATGACTTGGTCAATATAGCGAGCAGCTGTCATGCGATTTCCTCGTCCTGGACAGAAATTATGGAACACCAAGGGGCCAACTCTCTGGTTCAGACCGATTGTACCCCAAACGCTTGGACCACCCCTCGAGTCTCTATAAACAACACACTCATTGGAAAAGCGTTCCCCACGCCTTCGCAATACTCTCACTCTACCGTCGGCTGTCCAAACACAATATCGGCTTTCATCAGAAAAGAGGCACAGTCGATTGTCGATAACGCTAATTTTGATGCTGAGTTGCCAATTCAGTCGGTTTCGGCGGTGGCGAGCGGTGAGGACAGAACCGCGATATGGTCTGTGATTGCAGAGGTTGCTTTCGCGCTAACGTCGACGCACTGTATCGGCACTATTATATAATGGAATATAATGGGTCTCTGTGAATCCCCAATGGTCTGGCGTGCTGTTTCCGTCGCTTTGGTGAAGCAGATAGTTGCGCACAATCTGTCAGTCTTGACGTTGTGATGTTATTGAAGGTTGTCCACTGTGTGGACGGTCTTGGATGCTGTTAGTGGCCTGATACCGCTCCTGCAGTCGGTTGATTGTCATAACATGACATTAAAACGATTGGCTACCCACCGTACCGTCTGGCCTACTTGCAATCGTCCGAAGACCTGGTTCCTCTGATCTCTTGTAAGTCGTGCCATGGCGATTGTGTCCCAAAAATTACTGCAGGCGAGTTTGGGACTCGCTTCTATTGGTAGGGTTGTCACAATATGCGCGTGCATACGGAAGCTTTTATCACGTCTACCTATTTAGGTGCGTTCGGTCGATATGTTTTTGCATCAGAAAACAAACTGATGTTGGTAATAACTGTAAATTTGAATTGAACAACATGGTAACAAAACGGTACAATCATAAAAACACCACCTTGTAAGAATAAAGAAATTGCATTTTGTTTTGAAAGGTGACATTTCTTTGTGTTTGAGTATATATCTGAATGTCAAGCCTCCATTACTGTTTTGGAACAGCAGGGATGCTGCTAGGTGTATGCTATCATCTCTGGCTTAACGATTATTATTGTTTCACATTGAGCGAGATTCTGTTTATCGTTCACTCTTGTCAACTGGAATATGGAATAGGTGCAGTTTCCTGAAGGCTGCAGACTACGTTCTGTGTCAGAGGGATGCCACTGGAGCTTGACGTCATGGTAACCAGTGACGTCACAATGATGAACAAACTTAAGAATTGCGATACAAGTTATTTGTACCGATATCAAGGGATGGTTGATTTCAGCCAATCGATATCTCCTGTATAAGCTTTTCAGTGTCTCGACTAATCAGATTCAGTGGCTCGGGAGTTGTGATGGTAACCGATGACGTCACCGTTGTCTGAAGGCATCGTGATATAATGGTAATATGACCTATCAGATAGCTTGATCTCACTCAACCAATGTCTCCAGAAGAAGCCAATTTTAAAATTGCTTTAATATAGTTTCAGTTTTAAGTGTTTACTTTCATGTGTTTCTAGTGGGACCCACATTCGATCACGTTTACCCTCGAGCTCCATGTTGTCTGAAAGTGATGTTTTGACCTTGCAGGTCAACGTCCTTTGTCCTTTGTGCTCGTGATGTTTAAGTTCAACAAGGTCAAGGCCAACGAAAAGAAGACAGACAACCAAAAGATAAAGTAAGCGATATTATACTATTCCTATGAAGGGGATTGACGTTGGGACATTAAATGTATGACATTCTTTTGTGTTATTTTCCGTTTGGACAATATTTACATGGACAAACTGAGAGGCATACATAGGCTAGTGTATTTGGGGAGTGTAACTAATCTGTATTAACAAAAAGAAAATGTATTAATGAAATGTAATGTAAACATGGCGGTCTGTAAGTAACCTACAGGCCGTGTGGATTACAGGCGAATTGCGATGACCAGAGACCTTACACCTCTGTGTGGTCTAGGAGCGCTAACGCACAGACGGTTCCTCCATCTGAACACTCCAAGAGGATATGTAGGCTACGTGAATATTTTGTGACTCAGTACTTGTGTATACTCACCTGTCCCTCAATGATCACTCACCTGTCTGCAGGTGCAACATCCGGGCCTGCGTGATCCTCCTCCTCCCAGTGTTGGGGCCGACATGGATTGTTGGAGGTTTGCCGTGAACAGCTCCACTGTCCTGTTCCAGTACATCTTCTCCCTGCTGAACGGACTGCAGGTACCCTGGGATTTCCCCAACACTTCAATGTACTATTTATATACTGCCCCGCTAAACAACATTCCTCTAGTATGTGACGGCGGTCGGTGTGTAACTGAGACGCGATCACACTATCAGGTGATAGATATCATGAGCAAGATGAATCTACGCAAGTACATGAACCGAGTCAGCGAGCCTCACCCCTGACTCATATTTAGACCAACAATTCAGTCCCCGGTTCTTCATGGGGTATAATATACTGAACATCATTGAAAACGCACCACCTGTAAATTTTGAAATATGGTAATAGGATTGTTTTGAGAGTGAAAAATGAACGTTGGAAATGTTGTTAATAACACAAAAAGACAATAAATAATGCTGTACAGTAAAACGGATTGCCCGAACCCATCATGGAACACATCACATGACAATAACAAAAATTCATGCACAGCACACACGAAAAGCACAACTTGCATGCGTAAAACATGCTGACCAGGGGTATAAAATGACCGTAGGCAAAAAATCCGTTCTCATTTTAGCTGTACCTCTGCAAGTAAAGTTTATTTTGCAATGCCAAGATTGTCACCAGAGGATCGAGTGGGGCGTTGGTTTGCCATCATTCCACCATCATAAGACAACAGGTAACAAGAAACAGGAACCACCATGTTTCTCTCCCCGCCAAGATCGAGACATTGTTTGGCGCCATATTCGGGATCGAACGTTGTCGGCTCCCAGAACCGTCAAGGCCGACGTGGTTTGATCAGTGCTTCCACCGTCCGGCGCCGTCTCCGTGCGGCAGGATTACGGTGTCGACGCCATTATGTTGGACCCATCCTGACTGACAGACATCGCTGTGAACGCCGACGATGGGCTGACCAGCATCGTTCATGGTTGTTACGACGTTGGCATGGTGTTGTGTTCTCCGACGAGTCACGTTTTCACTTTGCGAAATGCTGACGGGCGTCGACGGGGAGAACATATCCATCAGGACTGTGTTGTGCAAAC